>NC_064810.1:4161429-4335396 GCF_023721935.1 Panthera uncia
GGTGCCGGAGGCGAAGGGGCGGGGTCTGAGGCGGAGGGGCGGTGCCGGAGGCGGAGGGGCGGTGCCAGGGGAGGAAAGCAGAGACCAGGAGGGAGCTGAAACCCAGGCGGTGAGGGCGGTGAGGGAGGTGGAGGGAACCGAGCCGGAGGCGGGGCGGACGGGCGGACGGGCGAACGGGGTGGGACCGGTGGAGGCTCTCCGGCTGGGGTGCCTCTCGAAGGCCCAGCGCAGCCTGGACACGGTTCTGGCGGTGCCGGGGGAGGGAGATGGGGAGGGGATGGTGACGGTGACGGAGAGGAGGTTGGGGTTGGGGCGGCGCACGTGAGGAGGCCCCCGAACCGCAGAGGTCGCCGCGCCCACCTCTGACGCGGTCCTTGCTCGGCGGCAGAGCAGTGCGCTCCCGCGCGGCGTCCCTTCTGTGCGGCCCGGAGCGCGGAGTCCAGGGTACGTGGTCCCTGGCCCCGTTTTTGTTTTCTCCTCCATAGACCCTTGCCATGGATCGGTGCTTCTCAAAGGAGGGCCCAGCAACACTGGCTTCACCTGGAAGCTTGTCAGACCTGCAGGGTCGAGGGCCACCTCAAGATCACTGAATCCATCTGAGTTTCAAGAGGGTTCTCCAGATGATTCGTTTGCAGTTAAAGCGTGAGAACCTGGAGCCTGCAAGGTTGCTATTTATTTGGTCCTTAAGGCCAGGGTCCGATTTTGCCTTCTCCGCGGCCCTCTCCGTGCCAGAGGAGATAGACACTGAAAAGTCTGGCGAAGCTGAGCTGGTTGGTGGCCCTGGGCCCCGGCTTGGTGTCGTGTGGCCCACCCAGCCTGTAACCACGGGAAGGCTGGTGGCCTAGCCTTTTCCTGGGATACAGCCAGCTGTCTTCTCTGGCATTCGCCTGGTGATCAGCGCTCTGTGAAAGCTTATCTTTCAGATAAAGGAGGAAATAGCGCTGTGACCTGCCCTCCCAGGACCTTTCCCAGGGAGCTTATGGGAACTGGCACAACCACTGGAGAATTCCCCCTAATTCTCAAATTCCACCCCAGGCCGCCTCCTTCCTCCTCTGCCTGCAACCAGGCTCAGTGTTTCATAGTCTAGAAAGTGGGGTGCTTGCTTCGGTGGCCGGTATATGGTGTAGGAAATGGAGAGACCCCCAACACAATACCTTTGTTAAAAATGCCACCTTGTGGCTGTGGAGCATTCCCCGGATATTGACCTCCCGCCCCCTGTAAGATAGCAAGCCAATTTCTTTACACACATGGTCTATAGAAAAAAATCAGTCAGCTAGGAAATGGGGGCTCAGAGAGGTGGGTTCTTGGCCCAAATCACACAGCTAGTGAGAAATGGAAATCCCTTTCCACGCTTTCATGAGCCATCCTGTTCTTTCTGTTGTCACTACAGTCACCCGCCAGCCATCACTCATTGCCTCAAAACAGCACCCGCCGTGTGCCAGGTGCCCCAGGTGCCATGATGGAAACAGGCGCGTGCATTGAAGAGTCGTTGCCACACTACCTGTCTTCACACTCACTTGGGCAACCTTAAAAAAAAGTCATTCAATTCTATTTACAAAATGCCATCCTGATCCTGATAATCCTATAGACCGTCCATGTGGGTTGCCATGTTGTGGTAAAGTCCCAGCATGCGACGTGGAAAAGAAATGATGTCTTTGGCCAAAGGCCACCCAGGGCCTGAGGCCTGTCCACAGACAGGAGAGTGAGCTTGGAGCCCGTATCAGTTTCCTGCAGCTGCTATAACAAATTGCCACAAACACAGTGGCTTACAACAACAGAAACTCTCTTACAATTCTGAGGCCACAAGCCCAAGGCCAGTTTCACGGGGCTAAGGTCATGGTGTTGACGGGGTCATGCTCCCTCAAGAGACTCTGGACAGAATCCTTCTGCTCGCCTTGTCCAGCTTCGAGAGCTGTGTTCCTTGCTCTCTTTAGCTCGTGGCCCCTTCCTCCACCTCCAGAGCTGGCAGGGTGGTCCCTTCCGATCTGCTCCTTCTTTGCTTTGCCTCCCTCTCATGAGGACACCTGTGATGGTGTCTGGGGCCCACAGGGACAACCCAGGGTCACCTTCCAGTCTCAGTCTGTAGTGTGCCCAGACCTACAAAGACCCCTTTCTCCATTTAAAGAACCTGACACCAGAGGAAGGAGGGTGAAACTAAGAGAAAACAAGAGCCTTATCTGGGGTCTCAGAATGACACCTGCGAGAGCACCGATCCCAGAGTGACCAGAAAAAGTGTCCCGCTTGGGTAGGGAAAGCAAGGGGGGTTTTATGAGAAAGAAGAAGAATCTCCTATTTAGATAAACCAGAGAAGAGAGAAAACCTGTTAATTCCGTGCTAACCAGCTGAGCAGTTTTCAATCACCGCCTAATCGATTCTTCTCTGCCTACAACCAGGCTCAGTGTTTCATAGCCTAGAAAGTGGGGTGCTGTCAACACAAACTGTTCCTGGCCTGCATTAGTTAACTCTTTGCTCTTCCTAAAGTTCTATCAGCAGTTTTGTGGTCGAAGGCCAGTCGTTCTACAGGATGTGATGAACGACTGCTTGTGAAACAATTACAGATGCTGGCCTGGTTTGAGAGCTCATTGGTTAGAAAGTGAAATGGAGCCTCATCATGGAGCCTCTCATGGGCAGAGAGTTTGTACGGGTCCACGTCGCTTTCGCCAGCACCAGGGATTAGAGCCTGGCTATTTGGGGGGCCGTTATGCAGCCCACCACAGAAGCTGGACCAGCTCCGTGAGACCTCCCCCCACCCACACACCCACACACACACACAAACACGCACAGCCAGAGGCACCTGCCAGGGCCCATGTGAATTCCTGACCCGAAGAAACCGAGAGAGGAAATTTCGGGGGTAAAACTTGGGATAATTTGTGAGGTGACAATAGATAACCCACACACCATGTCACTGAGCATGACCAAAGGGGCATTGGAGGCCCTCCCCCCGACCAGGGGTAGAAACAAGATGGGGGAATCCGGATTTGTTTATCCCACCGGGTGATACCTCTTCATGAATACCCTTCGGCCTCATCACTTCGGCACTGATGGAAGGGATCACCACCCCCCTCACTGCCGCCCCTGTGAGGAGCATCGGAGGGGTGTAAAGACGGGGTTGTGGATCCGTGCACCGTCAGCCCAGACTGGGGTTACAGCATGTGTCACCTGCCGGGGCAGTCCTGCAGCACCAGGGCCAGAGAAGGGAAAAGTCTGAGAGACGGACTATACTCACACGGCGGCCAGACCATCCGTAAAAACAGAGCTCTTGCAACAATCTGTTCTCTGCTGTAACCGGCCCCAGGGGCCAGCCTCCTGGAAGTCAGACTTGCAGAAGGCAGACCGTTTCCTACCCACGATCTCGAAAGTGAAGCAACAACCTCTACAGCGACTCGCCCCCAGGTGACCAGGGTTTGCTGAATAACTGACAGCTTCCCTCAAATTGTGTCCCTATTTCTGATTTAGGATCCACCAGAGAAAGCCGAATATATATGCCTAACCAGCCACAGGGGACGTCTGCTTCTAGCTCGCTGCCCTCAGCCCCCACCCAGTGCTCACACGGAGCCTTCTCCCTGCCTGTGAGGCTTTGCCCAAACCCCTGAGCGACGCTGGCTGACCTCATCCTCGTCGTCATCAGCTCTCGCTAAATACCTTTGCTCCTTCCCCCTTGGGTGGTCTTCCTCTATTTCCGCACTTGTTAGGAACAAAACGCCAGCCCACAGGCGCATTGCAGGAGGAAACGTACGTGTGTGCACATGTGTGCCTGTGTGTGTGAGTGAGTGACCCCGGGATAAGAAGGGAGAGCAGAGAACACGCCTGTTCCTTTACTCCCGTGTTTTGTGCAACGAAGGTCCCCCACGGATGTAGGGGCGGGTGTGGCAACAGGCAAAGCCGGTCTCCCCTGTTGGCTCAGCTGGACCACATTTCCCAGCCTGCCTTGCAGTCCTCTACACATCCTCTACACTCTCCCGTTCCTCACCTGCTGGTCAGATGCAGAGGGTCTGGTGGGGACTCGAAGGAGCCGGCGATGGTGGGGCCATGAGGTAGAAGGATGCTGGTGGCCCAGGGACAGTGTGGCTCAGAACCCTGCCAGTCGGCCTAGGACATCCGTGATGTGAGCGAGGGGCACGGCTGGGTCGTGGTAAGCTGCGGAGGTCTTGAGGTGCTTGTGGTCGCCGTGAGCTTATTCCGATGGGAATGTGGGCCCCGCACTCAGCCCCACGCTCCGACCTGCTGGGAAGCCAGGTGTGGTGGGCTACCTCTTCAGAAGCCACGTTCAAGGGCTAACCCCCGGAGCCTCTACGGACCTAGAGAGTACAGAAGAGAGGTGTTTGATGAGCGGGAAGAGTCGCTGGATTTGGGGACAGGTAGCTCATAGAAATGGTTTCACTTAATGTTCCTAAAATTCCCCTGAAATTAACTATTGCTTAGCGTGACGAAGAAAATAAAATTAGCCGTAATCCTCCAATCTAGAGATGACCACTGGTAGGAAGCTCGACATTTTTTAAAAACATGTATTTTTCTGTGCGCCTGGGGGGCTCAGACGGTTGAACGTCCAACTTGGGTTCAGGTCACGATCTCGCGGTTCGTGGGTTCAAGCCCCACGTCGGGCTCTGTGCTGACAGCTCAGAGCCTGGAGCCTGCTTCGGAGTCCGTGTCTCCCTCTCTCTGCCCCTCCCCTGCTCACCCTCTGTCTCTCTCAAAAATAAGTAAACATTTAAAAAAACATTTTTTTTCCTTATAAAACTTCTCTTCAGGGCTTCACATAGCAATGGGAGCTCATCGCAGCCAGAGAAACAGGACAGATGACAATCAGTATCACGCCGGCTCGTTTCTCCTGGGGGTTGTAAACACGACCGTGGTCAACAGTGGGGAGCAGGTGGCACAGCCAGATTCCTCTGAGAGTGACCAGCTCAGGGACACCGTCTCAAACGACCAAAGTCTGGAGCTAAGCCATAGCAGCCGGTCACCCTCATCATGCATTTGTTCAACAAGATGTCATTCATTAAGCAGCTACTAGGTAACAGGTGCCATGTAAGATCCCGGAAATACCAAAGAAGAATATGATACGGACCTCCCCACTCTGGGGTCTTATAATCTGATGGTGGGGATGATGAATTAACAAAGAAAGAGAGCAGTATTTGAGAACCCCGTAACTGGGGAGGTGTGGGGCCCAAGGCCCGGAGAGCCATCTCTTCCGGCAGAGGGGACCGCCCCGGGCGTGAGTGCCTGTCAGACCCAAACTCTGGTGCTGCGTGCAATCCAGCGAAGGTGGACAGGGAAGGCGACAGAGTGCGGTCCCAGATGCGGAGCCACTTCGTGGGCCATCTCACGGTGAATGCACGGCGGGAAACACCCCAAAGCATTGCTGCCCTTTTGTGCATCCGCGCCCTTTAACTGGATGATTTCCGGAGAGCGTGAGCCGGTCAGTTTTCTCCTTAAGGAATCTCCTCTCGGTGGAGGCATCGCTGGGTTCCTGAAGCAGCCGGGAATAGTGGTCTGTCTCCTGTAGTATCTGCATCGTGGCTTTCTGTAAGCGAGTGCCCGTTTGCTGCAGCATGAAATATTGAATTACGAATGGGATCTGCTTGGCCAGACGTTTGCTGGTTTCCTGGAAGAGGGAGGAAGAAGGGTCAGCCGGAGGGGTCTCGGCCTGTGCTTGCAGGGAAGCCTTGGGATTCTCGGATGAGTGGATAGTTGCCTCGAGAGGTCCCGGTGGCCCTGTCCACCCCACTCCAGTGGTCAGCATCCAACCACGGCAAGGCGCTCTCTGTGCTGCCCCGAACTCTAGGATCAGGCATTCCCTCTGGCACTATGAACCCACCCTGTAAGCTGGCAAACCCATAGCACGTTCTGGACATCCCAGCCTTCACAGGAGCTCCTCCCCCTCCTCCACCCCCATGCCCGCTCCACCTCCCAGAGAGACCTCTGGGCCCCTAGATCCCCTGGCCCCTCCTGGGAGCTGATCAGGATGTGCTTCAAGGCTCACCTCGTTCCCTCTCTTCACAGGGATGCCCAGTTTGCCTGGCAGCTGGGCCCCACATCTGGGTAACTACTTTCTATTCTGATGAAGAAAAGGCTTCCAGAGTTGGGCTTCTTTGCGGGTTAAAAGCCACCTTCCGTTCTATGCACCCCGCGTGGGCAGAGGGTTGGAAACCTTGGAGGTGACGGGGCTACGGGATCTAGGGAAAGGGTTTTTCTTTCCTGTCTTGTGGAGTCAGTGAGTTTGAGGCTGCTCCAGACCTGAGTGCCTTCTGAACCTCAAGGAAAACCAAATTATAACGAGTAAAGTTAGTGCTGGTTGTATTTTGCTGAATTCCAATAATAGTGGCTTGGTAATAGATGCATAGCATGAAATATAAAGAATTTTGCGGTTGGAACTGGTTTTGAGTAAATGCTTTGCCGCATCAAAAACCTGATTCTGGGGCACCTGGGGGGGCTCAGTCAGTTAAGCTTCAGACTTCGGCTCAGGCCATGATCTCACAGTTCGTGAGTTCAAGCCCCTGTGTCGGGCTCTGTGCTGACCGCTCAGAGCCTGCTTGGGAATCTCTCTCCCTTTCCCTCTCTCTCTGCCCCTCCCCTGCTCTCTCTCATTCTCGCTCTCTCTCTCAAATATAAATAAACTTTAAAAAAAATTTTAATAAAGAAAATAAAAGCCTGATTCCCAAATTAATTAAAAGTCCCTTGACAGGGTTACTGTTAAACTATAACTGAGATAATATGTGAGTATTTATCACTGCAGAAGGGATTTAATACACAGTAGTGGCCCCTCCCACCTTCTCTCAGTGACACAACTGTCAATCAGAGTGCCCGGCATCTGCTGGGCAAACACCCGTGGCACTGACCTACACGCTCACCAAGAAATACGCACTCACACGCACAACTCGATCTCAGTGATGGGCGAAGTCAAAGACCGATCATTTGAGAAAGACCTTTTCTACTCAAGGTCCTGCACAGGATTGCCCACTGGGTTAAAAACCTCTTCCCGGACTCTGTTCAGAACCACGCGGTAAATCTGGTCTTGACAAAACCAGCTGTTCCATATTCCAAACTGAAGTCGGACCCGATTTTCTGCTGCCTCTGCTTGTTTCGTTTTCATGTCTTCAACTTTGTCCTGGTTGGATAAGAAAGAGAAACATGTTCCTTCTTTTCTCGCCCTTGTTTAAACATCGTAGGAGGCACTATTGTGTTGAGATGGAATTAAACACAATTCAAGTCAGAGAAGGCCTGGCATTTTACATGGTGACTTTAAGAAGGCCCTCGGCAGCCCATGCTGCTGTCCTCATCCGTCCTGTCCTCTGTCCCTTGCAGGTCCTGCCCTCTCCACTGCCGTGGGGCCTCCTCTCCAGCCTGGAGAAATGATGATCCAGGACAGGGCCTGTCCCCCAACCCCTGGTGAGGCACCCGGGGGGTCAGACACAGCCCCTAGGAACGGTGGAGCGGTCATAAGTCAGGTATCATTTTTACCAACTGGCCAAAGAAATAAAAGACAGTCAGTTGAGTCAGTTGTTGTGGGAAAATGGCAGAAATCCTTTTTCCTGCTCACCTGAGTTGTGGAATGAGATTCAGACCCACCGACCCAGGCCTGGGCAGAAGAGGGTTTTTATCTAGAGCGCAGAAGGAAGCTGGACATCCCTGGCACCCCATTACTGAGAGGGGGATCAGAGTTGTTGAAGGGGAAACCCACACAGCTGTGGCAGTGTGTTTAAGTCCAACTTATAAAGATTTTGGAATAGGACTAGTGGACAATTCGGTCTTTGTAGTAAAGATTCAAAGAACGGGTCAGACAGCAGGCACAGTCATGTATTCAGAGGATCAGCACTAAGCCTACATCACCCTGTGCTGCAGAAGGTAATGCAGAAATGAGAACTCGGCCGGGTGCTTCCTTCCATCTCTCCCGGGGAGCACGAACTAAGTCCTCAGCAGGTGCAAAACAGCAGGTGCTCCTGGAGCGGCCAGCCCAGCAAGCCCGCAGCTATAACCTTGGCCTCAACTTAAAAAAATTTTTTTTAATATTTATTTATTTTTGAGAGATAGAGATACAGAGTGTGAGCAGGGGAGGGGCAGAGAGAGAGACATACACAGCCTCTGAAGCAGGCTCCAGGCCCCGAGCTGTCAGCACAGAGCCTGACGCGGGGCTCGAACTCACGAACTGTGAGATCATGACCTGAGCCGAAGTCGGACGCTCAGCCGACTGAGCCACCCAGGCGCCCCCGTGGATAATATTTCTAACTGCAATACCAAACAAACCACCGTGGTGAATTCTATAAATTCCCCAGACATTTTAAAGATAGGAACTTTTTAAAATTTAAGTCTGGCTTACCCACTGTACCCTAAGGCAATGTTTCTAAATGGAGATTTTTTTCTTTTCTTTCTTTAAAAAATTTTTTAATGTTTATTTATTTTTGAGAGAGAGAGAGAGAGAGAGAGAGCATGAGCAGGGAAGGGACAGAGAGAGAGGGAAACACAGAATCCAAAGCAGGCTCCAGGCTCTGAGCTGTCAACACACGGGGCTCGAACCCCCAAACCATGAGATCATGACCTGAGCTGAAGTTGGACACTTAACGGACTAAGCCACCCAGGTGCCCCGAACGGAGGTTTTTTTTCATAATGAGAAAAAATTTATGATCTGATAATGCTAATTTAAAGAAAACTGACTTTTTTTTTTTAAATTTTCAAGTAGATTGCGTGCCCAGCGTGGAGCCCAATGTGGGGCTTGAACTCACGACCCTGAGATCAAGACCTGAGCTGAGATCAAGAGTAGGATGCCTAACTGACTGAGCCACCCAGACGCCCCGAGGAAAACTGACTTTTAGGAAACCAAATTGTTATTCTATGAAAATACATTTCAGTTGAGGGTATTCACCCTGAGAGAGAAGCTGAGTGTTTGTAACTGGTAGAAAGCACTGGATTCGTTCAATGGAAACAGAAACCTGTTATTATAGCACTTGCAGATCTCCCGAGAGCACATCCAGACACGAAGAGTGCTGGTTTTATTACGTGCTAAGACAAAGATACAATGCACGCGTGCGCGCGCGCCCACACACACACAAACACCCTCCTGGCATCAGGGCTATAGCAGAATGAAAGTCGGAACTTCCCCAGGCAAAACAGGGACACTCTTATCAAACCACTGACCCGTGTGCTCGCTTCGGCAGCACATACGAAACCACTGACCTCTTCGGTCGGTCGTGCACTAGGGGTGAAGACAAGAAGGGAAGAGAAGTAAGTCGAACTGTCCAGCCTCAAAATGAAGAAGCCAGAGAAAGTTGGAGGTGGTGGAATTGTCTCCTGGTGTGGGCGGGGCTCCACGTTGGTGGCTGGGAAGCAGTTGTAGGAAAGCCTAAGGGGCCCCGTGGTCTGTCTCATGGGCATGTGCATCTGTCTGCACGCTTCTTATGTGCCAGAAGTAGCTTCTGGTCTTGGTAAACATGACACCGTGTTTAGGCGGAGCCTCGTCCTAGGACTTGCCATTTGGGGTATTGGCTGTAAGTGTGAGAACCCAGTTTTTAAACTCCTCCCTGATTTTGTTGTAGAAGCAGGTCTCGTTCTGCCTTATGACTTCTTCTCCTAACTTTCCGAGCTCCTGATTAAACACCTTAATTTTCCGAAAATGAGAGTCGTCGATCTGAGCCGTAACCGCATTGAAGAGCTGGGACCTGCCTGGGGCAGCAGCGTGTGGTGTTGGGCTGGGGGCCGCGAGAGGATCCCATCGGCCACCCAACCCTCCCATCTCTCAGGCAAGACAAATGGAGGGCAGCTCCTGCATAACGGGGCGGCCAGCACACCACAGGCAGGGACGCGAGGAGGGCCATCTCAGGATGTGCTGGGCCACCAGGAAGGATGCGGCCGTCTAAAGGGAGCGGGTGACACAGACGCCAGTTTCTGTGCCTGTCACCTGGAGTCCCCAGGAATCCTCATGGATCAGAAAGAACATTTTATCCGCTTCATTGCTGGGGATGCCTCTCCACACAGGTGCGGCCTCTCTGTCGCCCTCCGGTGGCTCTCCCTTATTTGCTTTTCTAACGACGGGAGTGATTTCTGAACAAAATAGCGAACGATGACACTCTGCAGCTTGATGGAACTGGCTGACAGATTTCTTCCATACGTGGGCCGAATCCCCTGTGACAGCATTCGAGGGGGTCCGGAATTTCTATTTTTGTGCGAAGTTCGCTAAGACGGGCCCCTGTTGTGGCGCCTGGGTGGCTCAGCTGGTTAAGTGTCCAATGCTTGACATGGGCTCAGATTATGATCTCGCGGATTCGTGAGATCGAGCCCCGTGTTGGCCTCTGCACTGACAGTGTGGGGCCTGCTTGGGATTCTCTTTCTCCCTCTCTCTCTCTCTCCCTCCTCTCCACCTTCTCTCTCTCTGTCTCAAAATAAACAAACATTTGTAAAAAATGTTTAAGATGGACACCTGTTAAAGAGCCCAAGGATGGCTTTGCATGCAATACAGCTCAAATGACCTGGTGTGCAGTTTTGTTATGTCACTGGAGTAGGGAAGTGCCAAGAAGCGGCCAGGCTTGGGTTTGGCTTCGCACTTTGTATTTAGAGAACAAGTACACTTGAAAATAACGTAAGCTTTCTTTACGAAAATGCTCTGTCAGTGATCATTTGAGTGTTATAAACTGATAAACGGCCCTTTGGTAGGGGATGTGGCCTGGATATTGGTGGCAGGCGGGGTACAGTCCTAACCAATCAACGATGGCGATGATAATGAAGGGGAGGAGAAGGAAGGACACAGAGAGGCACCACAGAGGGTTGTCTTTGGGCCAAGCACCCTCCACATCTCAGTTAAGCACCCCGCCCCCAACTGCAGGACAAAGCACGTGGCTTGGTTGCTTCTCTGTTTTACAAGAGAGGAATCTAAGGCTCAGAGAGGCTAATTGCCAGATACCGTCACAGAGCGAGTCAGTGGTGGAGGGTCCCAGGGCACACCCAGCTCACCGCCTCCGCAGCCCGTGCAGGTGGACACGGATGCCTGAGTGCCCAGCGGGCCCAGCTTCTGCCTCGGCGAATGAGGTCCCCGAGCCAGGCGGGAGGAGTGTGTTGGGGTCTAGAGGGAGTTTGTGGATTAGCGTACCGAGGCCTCGTAAAATGCGGATGACTTTGGATGACACCAGGAAGTCATAAGGTCTCACAGGTGCTTTGGGGGGGGGGGGGGGGGGCAGTTTGAATCTATAGTCGGAAATGTATGAAATTGTTTCCTGATCCTTCAAATCATCATTATCATAATCGTTATGAATTTTTAAAAATTAACTTAAAATATCACAAATGTAAAATTAAAGTTTGAATGTAGACGATTTAAATATTGTGAAATGTACTATCAAAAACGGCTATCAAAATGCAACGTCTTTTTGCAAAACACCAAGGTTTTTGTCAGTTTGACAAGGTTGTGTCTTTTAGACAGGGATACGTCTTTCGAAGCCCTCTTCTGTGAACTGAGGGGAATCCCACTAGAGTTGGGGCTCCTCAAGGTATGTTCCCTGGATCACCTGGGAAGTTAGAGGGGCAAACTCATTGCCCCCTCATCCCCCTGATTTATTGACCCAGAAACTTGGATTGGGACCCAGGAATCTGAATTTAAATAAACTTTCCAGGTGATTCTTTTTTTTTAATTTTTTCAATGTTTACTAATTTTTGAGTGACAGAGACAGAGCATGAGCAGGGGAAGAGCAGAGAGAGAGGGAGACACAGAATCCGAAACAGGCTCCAGGCTCCGAGCGGTCAGCACAGAGCCCGACGCGGGGCTCGAACTCACAGACTGTGAGATCATGACCTGAGCCGAAGTCGGACGCTTAACCGACCGAGCCACCCAGGCGCCCCCAGGTGATTCTTGTGCACATTGCAGTTGGAGAACCACTGGCTTCTTTCTTCCAACTCAATGTTCTTGGGAGTACGTGTTTCCTGGCTCAGAAGAATTCGTTGCTTTTGTCTGACAGGCTGGGAAAATAACTGGCTGTTTCACTGTCAAGGTCGACAAAGTGTGAACCTGTTAAAAGGATACATTTGCTGAGTCAGTGTTCATTCCTTTTGCCCTCCTAAATGGTTTATAGTTTTCTTCCTTCCCTTCTTGCTTCCCAGATTGATCGGCTCTTTGTTTCGACATTAGGCAGTTGTTACTTCCAGTTTCGGAAGCTCCCCTGTGAGCCCCTGGCCACGAGCGATTTGGTTTCCAGAACGTGCTTGTTTCTTGGCTTGTGTGGGCAGCTCAATGGGGTGTCTCAACCACCTCAGGACGGAGTGCCTTGGGTAAGCTGTAACTTTTGCAACTTGCAACTCAACCCATTGAAACTCAACCCGTCGACTCACACTGACAAGGCAACGTGAGCCCATGGGTAAGTCTTCCTGCCAGACGGGGCACCGTGGCCTTTCCTTCCTCCCAGGAGAGCTCGGAAACAAGACGGAGCACAAGGGCATTCACGAGGGACCCTGGTGTTAATGCTCAGGGAAACCTTGCTGCAAGGGAGTCGGGAAGCCAGAAGGGGGAGCTCTCCCGCCATACCACTGTCCAAGAAGTGTCCCTTACAGACCCGGCAGAGGACTCCTCAACTGAATCATCAACTGTAGGCCCCAACAGGAAGAGACGTGCACGGCATCCCCTACAAGCGACCAACCACCCCCTGCAGCTCAGCCAGGGAAAAGCCGTCAGCACCCTGAACGCGTGCTTTTCTCCGATGGACTGAGTTCAAAACAACCCAACTTTCTCCTTCTTCTGTATAAAATAAAATTCTTCTCCTTTGTTTGTGGGACTTGCCTATGGTTTTGCCATGGCTTTTTACCCCCCAAATTGCAATTCTCTGTCATTCCCAAATAAATTCATTTTTGCTGGAGAAATAACTATTTTATTTCTAAGGCCAACAACCTATGTGAGTGATCATTTTGCCAATTCTGGGCTTTATAAGGGGGTCGGTAAGCTCACCTCCCCAGGATGACACATGCCTTCAGAAAAGCCAGGTAGTGCATTAGGGCGACAGTTGCTAATTACAGAGTGAGCCCAAACCTAAGCAAGCATGGTGTTAGGAAGGCGAAATTTATTTTCTCTTTACCATCCCAATAAATTCATGAGGTATGTCACCTGTTTTATCTACAGGAAAACAAAACAAACTTAACTTCGTAGAGGTTATGTGACTTGCCCAAACTAGTATTTTATTTCTTGTAATACAGAATTACCTCCAAATAGCCAAATCAATCTTGATAAAGAAGAATAAAGCTGAAGGCATTATACTTCTTGATTTCAAACAGATTGGACAAATCTACAGTAATTAAAACACTATGGTACTATATAAAGGTGGACATTCAGACCAATGGATCAGAACAGTGAGCCCAGAAATAAACCCACACACATGCAGTTAGCTGGTTTTTGATGGCGGGGGGGGGGGGGGGGGGGGGGGGTAGGTCCAAGAATATACCACGGGGAAAGGATAGTCTCTTCACCAAATGATGATGGAAAACTGGAGATCTACATGCAAAAGAATGCAACTTACACTATACACAAAAGCCAGCTGAAAATTGATTAAAGGCTTGAATGCAAGACCTGAGATGGTAAAACTCCTAGAAGAAAACATAGGCTGAAATCTTCACGATATTGGTCTTAGAAATTATTTCATGGGTATGATACCAAAAGCACTGGCCACCAAAGCAAAAACAGATAAGCTGGACTACAGCTTAGTGGAAGTGGAAAAGCTTCTCCACAGCACTGGAGACAACGAACAAAGGCAAAAGCAACCTACAGAATGGGAGAAGATATGTGCAAACCATATAACTGATAAGGGGCTAGTTCCCAAAATACTTAAAGAGCTCCCACAATTTAACAATGATGACACCAATAAAATCCTAAAAACCTAATCAAAACTGGGCCCAATACTTGAATAGAGATTTCTTCAAAGAAGACATACAAATGGCCGATGGGTCACGACCTCATGGTTCGTGGGATCGAGCCCTACGCTGGGCTCTGTGCTGACGGTGTGGAGCTGGCCTGGGATTCTCTCTCGCGCTCCCTCTGCCCCTGACCCTCTCTCAAAAATAAATAAATATCAACATTTAAAACAAACCACACAAGTGTGAGCAAGGAGGTGGGAAAATGAGAACCCCTGTACACTGTCGGTGGCAATGCCAAATAATGCAGCCGCCGTGGAAAGCCATAGAGATGTTCCTCAAAAAATTGAAATATGGAGCAGCCGTATGATCCGGCAATCCCACTTCTGGGTATTTATCCAAAGTAGTTTAAATCAGGATCTCAAAGAGATATTAGCACTCCTTTGAGGATGCTGGCCCCATCAGAAGATGTGGAAACAACCTAAATGCCCACAGGTGGATGAATGGATAAAGAAAATACACACAAAGGAATAGGATTGGGCTTTTACAAAGGAGATTCTGCAGCATGTGACAGCATCGATGGACCTTGAGGACGGTGGGCTGAGTGAAATAAGCCAGCTACAGAAGGACGAAGACTGGACGATCCCACTTACGCAAGCCATTTAAACAAGCCAAACTCACTGAACCAGGAGGTAGAATGAGGGTTGCCAGATGTTGGGGGAGGGGAAACAGGCAGTTGCTAATCAACAGGTGTGACATTTCAGTTATGCAAGATGAATAGGTCTAGACGTGGCCATACGACATCGTGCCTGTAGTTAACAAGACTGTATTGCGCACTTAAAAATTTGTTAAGGGGCGCCTGGGTGGCCCAGCCGGTTAAGCGTCTGACTTCAGCCCAGGTCATGATCCTGCGCTTTGGGGGTTCGAGCCCCGCGTCGGGCTCTGTGACTGCCTCAGATTCTGTATCTCTGTCTCTCTCTGCCCCTCCCCTGCTTGCACTCTGTCTCCCCAAAATAAATAAATATTAAACAATTTTTGTTAAGAGGGTAGACCCCATGTTAAGTGTTCTTACCCCAATAAAATTAAATTTTAAAAAATGTGCATGCTGTTTTCTAAGTGACGGCACAGTTCTAAGGGCTTTACAAATGTGAATGTATTTCATCAGAAAACGATTGATGGTAAAGGCCCAGAGAGGTTACGTGGCTTGCCCAAGGCCACACACCAGGCAGTCTGGCTGCAGAATATTTGTTATTTACGTGAACTCAGGGAGGATCGCTGGGGCTCATTTTTCCGACACCGTTCTGAATGCTTCTCACGTCAGCGGTGAGTCCCCAGCACCTGGGCCCTCAGGATTTACAACCGGACGCACGATGACCGACCACTTCAATGCATTTGCTCATCCAAGCCTTGACTTTCCCAAAGACCTTGAGTGGTGGTTTCAAAGTGTGGTCCCTGCACCAGTAACATTGGCCTCAACTGGGAACTTGATAGAAACATAAATTCTTGGGCCCCACCCCAGACCTGGCATGACTATAAAACTTGTATAATTTTATCTATATCACTTGGTAACCTTACCTTGGCCGGTTCCGGAAGGCAGGGCTGGCTCCCACGGAGTTCTGTTCTAGGACCGTCCTGAAGAATGTCACCTGAAATACCGATGTGTCTGGAAGAACATTTCTTCCTTCGTTGCCTCCGCCAACGTCAGCTTGTTCGTGATCTGATCTCCTGCCGGCTCCACACGTTGCTATCCCGTAACCCTTCTCAAGACGGGACGTGATATTCCACACCACACTCATGACAACTTTTTCGGTGCCTTGCCTGCTACATCTGCTTTGGTCGGGATTCCTGTGAGATGGTTAGCGAAAGGCAGTGGAATGTTCCGTTTTCTCCTCAAATATACTTGAAGGCTGCGAGGCTCTGGGATCCTTCTTTGGCCAGGACCAGAGAAGCCTTCTGTTGCGATGGCCCCGCGCCTGACACCCTCTCGGTGCGTTCCATCGCCACCTCTCTTATCTGCGTGTTTATTGTTCTTTCGCTATGCAATTCATTAACTGCCTTGTGGGATTTATCGAACAAACGTTCCCGGGCACCTGCTGGGTTCCAGACACCAGGCAGCACGCATCATCATTACTGACCGACGCCCACCGGATTGCCCGCAAGGGCTCAGTCCCTGCTGTGCAGAAGGTCGGTGCCCCTCTCAGGTGTCTCCTGTCACAGAATCACGCTGCCCTCCTCCTGTGGGTGCCTCCATTGACATTGTCCTCCCGGCCTCCCTGTCTCCCCGCTGCCCCCACATACCCTCCCACTTGGATTGGATCGAAAGCTTTGAATTCTGAGTATTTCTTTCGATTCTTGGGGCATCAAATGGCCACTGCATGTTTCTGTTTGTTTGTTTGTTTATGTTGGGAACCGAACGTCATCTTCTGCTATTTTCGTCCTTGTTTTTAATTTGTGGTTAAGTCTGGCCATCTGGCCTATCATTTCCTGAAACCTTCCTGGCCTCTAAGCAGCTGAATGTCTGTCTCTCTGTTTTACCTTCCTATTGGCAGAAGTTGTCCTTCCTGTTACTAACAGAGCCGACACATCTCTGAATGTATGCCCGCACTTCCCAAAGGAAAGGAGAGGACCCTCCAGTGGGAGAGGAGGCAGTAAACCTGGGGAAGCCCTTCCTGGGAGCCAGCAATCATTCAGGAATGCCTACATCCCTGTCCTTTATCCTGAGAAAAAGTGGGAAGATAATAAAGAGTGAGACTTGCTATCAGAATTCACGCTAGGGGGTGCCTGGGTGGCTTGGTTGGATGAGCCACAGACTCCGGATCCCAGCTCAGGTCAGGATCTCACCCTTTGGGAGTTCGAGCCCTGCAGTGGGCTTTAAGCATCATCTAATATCCCAACTACTGCGCCACAGAGAAGGGAACGGTCACCTGTTTTTAGATGCTTTAGGGTGTTTTTTTCTCTTTTTAAATTAACTCCTTCCTGCATACCTTGCACATTCATATGGAATTGAAAGATGCTTATTAAGCACGCTACTTTAGTTGAGGAAGCGGCAGTGAACCAGACTGCAGAGTCCCTGTTGTGTGACTACCCCGTCACCTTCCAGCGGGTAAAACCCAGATACATTAGTCTTGTGATTTGCGAGAAATAAAGAAACATACCTTGAGAGTAACGCTATTGAGAAGCGTTACGCAGAGAAGTGACATCCGGTCATGTGTCGGCAAATGAGTGCAGGTGGGGGTGGGTGGTGCGGTGCTGGGCTGAGTGGACAGAAGGCCTCTGGGAGAGTAGGGTTCGGGCTGAGATCTGCACACCCAGCCCTGTGAGGAAGGAGAAAGAGCATCCCAGGCCCTCGGGCTCACAGCTACACTGAAGGGTGGTGGGAAAGGCAGAGTGGAAGGGAACCATGCGCACAGAGGCGGATGGAGCCAGGTCACAGGAGGGTTTGTCGTCCAGGAAAGGAGCCTAGGGTTTGTGTACGTGGCGTGGACGCATTAGGGTAGAAGCAGAGGAAGGGCGTGACTTCATTTACCTGTTCAAAGGTCAGTGGAGGGTGTACTTAGGGCAAGGTGAGAGCCAGGAGGCCAGCAGGAGGATGCTTGAGTAGTCCAGGCAAGAGAGGAAGGGGGCCTGGCCTACGTGGTGATGGAGCGTGGTGGACAGATGTGGTCTTGGTTTTGGGGACAGAGTCATCTGGACTCTAGGTGAATTAGAAATGGAAGCAGGGGAAGGAGGAATCAAGTGTGACTCTTAGATTTAGTTCTAGAACTGGGCAGGCAGATGTGGTGCTGGGAATAGGGGGAGAAGCCTTGGGAGGGAGGAGGACTGAGGCAGGGTGGGGTATCAGGAGCTATGTTTTGGTCGCACTAGATTGGAGACCTTTGACAGACATCCAACTGGAAATGTCAAGTCTAGGGAAAGGGAAGGATCACAAATTTAGATCTGGGAGTTGCCAGCTGATAGAGATGAGCTCACCTGATAAGCTTGCCTAAAGAGCACGTGTTGACGGAGGGAGGATCTCAGAGCAAAGTTTTGGCTTTCCGACTTTAGGGATCAGAGAACTGAAGAAGCAACCAGACCAGGACACTAAGAATGTGACCTCCAGTGGCCAGTGAAGGAGGAGACCGAGGGAGAATGGTGAGACAGAAACCAGCAGGCTGTGTGCTACAGCAAAGGAAGGAAAGATTTCAGGAAGGAGGGAATACGGTCAGCCATGTTGGCTGAGGTCGAGAAAGATGGGGACAGAGAAGTGACCACATGTTTGTCAGCATGGAGGGCACCGGTGACCCTAACAAGTGCCATCGCTGTGCCATGGTGGTGACAGGAGTCGAGCTGGAGCTGGCTGTGTAGACAGTGTGCAGTTAGCAATGGACGGGTGGGGAACCAGTCTGGTGGAGAGTTTGCAAATATACTGACTCACAGCTCTTTTTGTAACTTGGTATTATATAAACCACTACTCTATTAGTCACCAAATTTGTTCGTTTTCACCCTTTTGGAAGTACTGTATAGATAATCCATTTAGCTTCCTATTAAAAAAATTGTGGTAAAACACACATCACTCATGCGTACAAGAGAATCATTCAGCTAATGAAAGTATGATTCTCCTGCCTTCACTCCACCTTCAGTTACCCTGGTTTTGAAACTTACGTGCGTTTTAAAAAATTGTGGTGAAATAGGCATCACATACACGTTACCGCCGTAGCGACTTTAAATTGTACTCTCATTGTTGTGTGACCATCCCACCAGAATTTTTTTCATCTTGCAGACCTAAAACTCTGTACTCGTCCATTAAGTCCCAAGTGCCCCACCCCACCCCGCTTCTACAAAGATTTTGATATCCAGATAGATCTCCCTCCCAGACCGATGATATTACCTACTGTGGCCATCAGTAAAACACCCTTCACGACTTAGGATTGAGAGGAGAGAAAGAAGGTTGACCTATGATGACTGATGACCCAAAGCCTGAGTGTTCTCTCTGGCTCAGTGCGTTTGTGATGCTTGGAGAAGTCAACAGCTAATAGGCCGCAAGCGTGGTCCAGCGCGTGGTGAAACGTTATACTTGAGGGGTTTGCCCCTACTGTTTATTTCTGTCCTTACTGGAAAACCAGGCATCTATGTGGGAAGAAACGGGAAAGGTGGTTATATGATGAGTGTGCATTCAGTCAAGGGAAATGACCTGCAAAGTTCCAGGAAGGTCAACTCGACGGGTAGGTGGGATGGTTGGTGGAGAAGGGATGTTGAATGGTAATATTGCAAATTAAAAAACATAGCAGCAACCGTTTGTTGAGAAAATACTATGCACACAGACCTAAGTAGCATTGTGTACAGTATTTCTTCATGGAATCCTTCCAACAAGCCAGCACATAGGTACTTACTGGGAGTACCGTTTCATGGATGAGGAGACCGAGGCCAGGAGAGGTTAAATATATAACCCAAGGATATGTAGCCAGAAAGTGGTAGAACAAGGACTCAAACGAGACAGTGTGTGCTCTTAAACCAAGTTCCCTCTCATGCCTTCCAGGGTGACTATTTTTTTTTTTTTAAGAAATTTAGGAGACCCCAGCTGCCTACGAATTCTGCTTGAATATACATTCTGCAGGCCCTCTTGTTCCAACATCGGCCCAGTAGAATGTTCGCTGAGACCTTATAAAGGTGCTTTCCATGCATCAATGGGTCCCAAGAACTTTACCTGTAGCAAGGCAGATCTGAAGGGCCAGTCACTTTCTCCTTTCCAGACCATTGTGGGATAGCAGATAAGGTAGTTCTCGCCCCCACCCCATCCAGGATGGTTTGTGAATACAAATGAGGGGCAGAGGAAGAAGGGTGAGGAGCCCCCAAATTCTGGCCACGCCTCTAACCCTGTGAGTGGAGATACCCATCCACAGGGTGTGAATGCATCCTGAGCCCATGGAGCTTCTCCTGGGAAGAGCTCTTGTCTCTAACGGTGCTGCATTAAGGGACCTTCTAAATATATAAGAAGTCTCCCCCTTCTTACCCGTCTTCTGGAAGCTAGGTTCTTTCTTCTTACCTCTGGCCCTGTCTCCAACGGGGTCCACCTCCCGAGCCACGCTCAGTGCCTCTGTGCTGGCAATGTCCACGTTACAGGGGACCACCACCAAGTTGATGGTCTGTTGCCCCTGGATGTATGAGTGCCTTGATCTGATGACAAAAAAAAAAGAAAAAAAGCACACAAAGGAAGAGTACATCTCTGGGCATCCAACAATACGGCCAGACAGGTGTGATGGTGGAAAACCGGTAACTGAGACCATGACCTGGTTTTCATACTCCTGGGCGTTGGCTTGGCCAACAGGAAGCCCTGCCCATCTGCTTTTACTATGTTCTCTGTTGATTTCCTACTTTTCTTCAAAACCCACCACTGGTGGGGCGCCTGGTGACTCAGTCGGTCAAGCCTCTGACTCTTGATTTTGGCTCAGGTCATGATCTCTTGGTTCTTGAGTTTGAGCGTCAGGAAGTCCCTGCACCGAAACTGCTTTGAATTCTCTGTCTCCCTCTTTCTGGCTCTCTCTCCCAAAAATAAATAAATGTTAAACTTTTTTTTTTTTTTA
Source organism: Panthera uncia (assembly GCF_023721935.1). Lineage (NCBI taxonomy): Eukaryota > Metazoa > Chordata > Mammalia > Carnivora > Felidae > Panthera > Panthera uncia. The sequence goes on from NC_064810.1 coordinate 4,181,799, forward strand.
ACCCACCACTGGTATTTCTTCTTTCCCGAGGACTCTGCCTCCTATAGCCAGACGAGACCTCTCCTTTTCTAAATCTCTCCTGTGATGCTTCTAAGACTGTGCCTTCTATGACAGTGTTTGTATACGTGTTGTATTTGCCCCAAAAGCCCAGGGGTGCCTTTGTGACATGTCATGTGCCATCTCAGTGTCCCCATGCAGTCCCGCAGAGGTCCCCAAGCCATAGGTGCTCTGTGCCTGCTGTGATAGGATCTGATGTCAATAAATGTCTCTACATGCGCTCATTCCTAATATTACTTTTTCTGGAGTCTGTTCTTGGAAGGGGTCACTCAAATTAGAGAAATCCAATAAAATTTCTTAGAATCTGCAGAGAGAGATATGAGCAGATAAGCCTCACACACCAAATTTCAATAATGTTTTTGCCCACAGACAATACAAACAAACAAGGAAAGGCTGACATCTAGGGACATATTTTTAAAAATAGTTTGCTACAGGGGCTCCCGGGGGGGGTCTCAGTCAGTGAAGCGTCTGACTTCAGCTCAGGCCATGATCTCACGGCTCATGAGTTTGAGCCCCACATCGGGCTCTGTGCTGACAGCTCGGAGCCTGGAGCCTGCCTCGGATTCTGTGTCCCTCTCTCTGGCCCTCCCCCACTTGTGCTCTCTCTTTCTCAAATAAAAATAAACATTAAAAAATTTAAAAAAATAATGAAATAAAATAGTTGCTCCAATTGACATGTGCTTTAGCTCTCATGATGTCCCATAAAATTATGTTAAGCTGCACACAAAAGATAATACTGCACAGCCACAAGTAGGAAATTTGCATCACATAAGCACAAGCTAGCATCATATAAACAATTAAGTGCCGGGGCCAGATAAAGACGACAAATATAAACAGGCCAAATTAAGTCCTAACCATGGGAAAACTTCACCGAGGAAAGTTATAGTCGACTTCGGGAAGTGAATTTTAACGTGAACTGTCCTTCAGTTAAAAGGCATCTTCTCGTTGGTCTTTATTCCCCCTGCTACCCCCATGCGTAGCACGCGGTCTGATGTCTGTGAGTGAACAGACCATCCAGTGTTCTCCACCTCAGCACCATGGACAATTTGGGATGGATGGTTCTTTGTGGCAGGGGCCATCGGGTGCATTATAGAAAATCTAGCTCCATTTCTGGTCTCCACTCACAGGATGCCAGTAGCAAACCTTCTTTCCCAGGTTGTAACGACCATAAATGTCTCAGACGTTGCCATTGCCGACGTCCCTGGGGATGAAGTAGGCTTGGGGTAGAGACCACTATATGAAACACATATCTTCCCATGCATTTTGACAGGGTCTTGGGGAGTGGTAACTGCTCCCCAGAATGTCTGCCAGCAGAGAGAGACCCCATAAAGATCACCTTCTAGTCATGCATCAGTTACGGGCATTCATAGGCATTAGGTCCATTCCAGGGTCTGGAGATTCACTATTACGCACACAGGCACTATCCCTCAGGGGTTTGTGCCCCAGGAGGTAATGTAGACAACAGACACAAGGACCAGGTCCAGGGTATCGGGCATCCCGGAGAAGGTGGCATTTGTCAGAACTTTGAGGGAAATAGAGAACGTGCCACGTCAAAGCTGGGCAGGGAGAACGTTTCAGAGAGAGGGAAGAGAAGATACAAGGACCTTCTGGTAGGTTCGAGGACCACTAAGGATTCAGGTGTGGCTGGAGTGGATGAGGGGTGGGGCACAGTGATGGGTGTGGCCAATGAGCGAGTGGGGCCAGAGCACATCAGCCGCTGGATGCTTTTATTTGTAAGTTAATTTCTTTATTTTGAGGGGGAGAGCACAAGTGGGGGAGGGGCAGAGAGAAAGAGGGAGAGAGAGAATCTCAAGCAGGCTCTTGGTGTCAGCTCTGAGCCCGACACAGGGCTTGAACTCACCAACCGCAAGATCATGACCTGAGGCAAAATCAAGAGTCAAACGCTTAACTGACTGAGCCACCCAGGCGTCCTGGCCATTGGAAGCTTTAATGATGATGGACATGGAACCACACTGGAGAGTGTTGGGGAGTGATAGCCTCTAACCTGTGTCCTAATAGCTCTGCCCCGTGCCCTGGGCACTGCTACCCCAGTCTCCTCCCCAACCACTCAGCGCAAGGGCAGGGGAGGCACACCAGAAGCCCTGCTGCTGCCCGCAGAAACCTAGAAGTCTCCTGAACTTCAGCTTGGCCCATTCCCAAGTTCTAGAAAGACTTGCCTGCAGTCTGATGTCCTGGGGCTGGTTTCCCACGGCCACACTGGTGATGCTGGGAAGATCAGTGAGGGTCAGATCCAGAACCTCAGGGAGGTGATCTCCAGCCTGATGAGCTCATGGCTGATGCTAACTCCAAGGCCAGCTATGGTGTTCTGGGCTGTGGAGGCCCAGAGACGGGAAAGCCAGCCTTCAGATTAATGACCCATCCGAGAAAAAGCAGTGGTAGGAGGCTCCAAATGTCTCTGGTGCTTAGAAAACACTTCACAGAAGCCTGGGGAGTGGTCTCTGAGGCCACTAGTGTGGCCATCAAACACAGAGGTAGCATAGATATTCACCTTCCGAAAGCCTGGAGGAAAACATACCGATACGTTCATGGTGGGGTTACAGAGGGATGCTGTTCTCTTTCTTTACCCTTCTTGATATTTGCCAGTGACCGTGGCAGTGGCTTAAAATACACCCACAAATTCTTCTACACTCTTCCCTCCAAAAGGTGAAACCTTGAGCGCGAACCGGACATAGGGACTTCTGTCTAAAGATAGATATGGCAGAAGTGACCGTGTGGGACTAGCAGTAAATGTGTCGTGACTGCCTCTTGCCTTCTCTTGCATGGCTCGCTCTGGGGGAGGCTGGCAGCCCCGTCCTGAGGACACCAGGGACCGACGGAGAGGTCCACAAAGTAAGGCACTGAGGCCTTCCGCTCACGGCCACGTGAAGAGCAGCTCACCAGCCACAGTCGAGCCTTCAGCCGATGCAGACGCCGACAATACCTCAACCACGGCTCCCCAGGGACCCTGAGCCACAGCCCCCCAGCCAAGACCCTGCAGTTGCTGACTCTCACACTGTGGGAGAGAACAAATTCTGTCTTCGAAGTCACCAGGTTCGGGATAATTTGTTATGCAGCAAACAGATAACGCACACAGGTATATACTACTTTTATGAGAAGATAAACACAGACACACACACGCTAACACGTACACAAAAGCACGTACCAACACACACACATAAACGCACACTACGAACACACACAGTCAATTGTGTGTTTAGCACAGCGTGTTTCTGGGCGGCGTAGACACCCCTCTACTTCCCGATACTTAAGGAAAAGCCCATCTGCCTGCTTCCTGTCTGTTGGAAAGGGGGGGCCGATCGGAAGGCCAGCAGTCAGTCTGGAGCTAAGCAGACCCCTGAGAAGAGGGGACCTCCCAGGGTCAACCCCCGGCCACCCCAGGGTCTGCCAGAGGGACGGCAGAGGAACTCAGGAGTGGGACCCCTCGGCCGAACAAGATCACGTAAGCAGACACACCATGTCCGTAGTACCCGTGTCCCTGTTTAACACCACCTGCCACTTCTCTTAGGTCCTGGAACGTTTTGTAGGAATCCCCCTGCACTGTCTCTTGGGGGGTAAGAGGTATGGAAGGAAGGGATGGAGAAAAGGAAGCAGAAGGAAAGCAAGATTATTTCTTCCCTTACGTTCATTTTTGCAAGTAGATTATTTCTATAGAGTCTTCACTGGAGGTTCAAAGGACTTTTTGAGAACGGCATCTAATTTAGGGGATACCGAATATGTACCCCAGCCTACACGTAAATCATATACAGTGATGGGCATCTGGGCGGCTCAGTTGGTTAGGTGGCCCAGTCTTGATTTCAGCTCAGGTCATGATCCCGTGGTTTGTGGGTTCGAGCCCTGCGTCAGGCTCTGTGCTGACAGCCCGAAGCTTGCTCGGGACTCTCTCTCTCCCTCTCCTCAGCTCTCTCTCAAAACAGGCAAATAAACTTTAAAAATACTCAGTGATTCCATCCTGTGTCTCAGATTCCTCCTTACTGTGGAACCGATGGCGACCTTTAACCTGCGTGGGCGGGAAGGTCTACTTGTGTCCGGGTTCTATAAGCCGCCGATTGTCCTAAAAGTTTTTAAAAAAACAGTTATGTCATAGATATGACAGAAACAATCTATAATAGTGCTCAAAAAATGAAAAAAAATTTATCCTTGAACTGGACTTGAGCCTTGTCCGTGGGCAGGACAGTTCCTGTTCTAGAGGATGGCCAAAGGATAGGGTCCCTGGGCCACAAGTCCGACGGCGTGCACACTTGGTAACAGAGACCCAAGTGTCAGTAAAGATGGCCCCTCAGTGCCATCGGCAGGGACCTCCCATCACATCTGCAAGCCAAGTCTCGGTGCAGGGGCGAAGGACAGGCGTGGTAGTGGAGAAGTGACAGGCAGATTTGGGCCCTGGGGTTCTCCACGAGAGCTTTGCAAAGCAAATCTCGAGGCCGGAGGGAGGAGATATAGACAGAGCTAAGAAAGTCCCCCCACCCACCTCACTTCTGTCACCCCCTCCCAGCTGCCCGGCTCTGCACGCACTTGGCTCGGCTGCTACTCACAGTGATGTCCAAGTGGCCTCAGGCCCAAGGGGGCACCAGACATGCCATGACGTGCTCTTGGGAGCAAGCCCCGTAGGTGAGCTGGAAAAAACGGGAGTCTTCCCCCGGGTTGTTTTTCAAAACCAGAAAAGGGACCAACGAGGATATTTTGTGCGCACACACTCAGAACCAGGACTAATCCCGCGGAGCCCCGTGTTCGGAAGGGTCCCCTCCTGGTTTGCTGTCTGCTTTCACTATCTTGAGAGTCTAAGTCATTTCGAACGAGGGGTCTTGCTGTTTTATTTTGCTCTGAGCCCCTAAGTCGTATAGCTGGCTCTGCTCTGAGCCTGGTTTCTCAAACTCGAGTGCACACGACCCATTTTGGAGCTCGGTTCAAGTCCAGATTCTGACTCAGCAGGTCTGGGTGTTTTTCCCCAGCCATTTCTGCAAGCCTCCAGCAGAGGAGGTCACACTGAGGGGCCAGGGGCTAGGGGACGATCTTGAAACGAGATGATGTCCAGGATGATCTAGGTGAGGGGAGGGTATCGATGGCAGAAATCAGATACGTGGGGCACGCGAGCCAAGGACAAGACAAGGACAGAGGTCATTGGTTACCAGCTCAAGCGTGGAGACATAAGGACGATGCTCCCCAGTCACCTCGTCTTGTCCCCGTGGGTGTCCTCAGTCCTCAACACCTCCCGGCGTCCCTCTTCCTTCTCCTCTTGGAATTAGCCGCCGATCCACCCAGGAACAGGAAGTGAGTCCTGGAAAATCTGGCCTGGAAGATCCTTCTCTGTCCAGCAGCCTTGTGGGGTGGTCATCCATATTTGGGGGTGAACACAAGGACTGGGGGCAGGACTTCTCCATTCTGGAGGGGGTCTCTCTGCTCAGCCATTCGAGGCCTGCAGACACGGATTCTCAGTTAGCTGAGCGCGGGAAGCCACGGAAAGGCCTCGACCCCGGACGCTGTGTTACCGGTCACATGGAGCCCCGCGTCCCACAGGGCCCGCTTTCATCATCTCCAGAGCAGTGCCCCAGGACAGCGGTGACCAGGACAGCCGGGAGTCCCGCGGGGGCCTTTCTCAGAGGAGGACCAACACATGGAAAAGCCTGGAAGGAAGAGGCAGCGGGCTCCCCGGTGGAGACCGAAACACTTGGTGGGGACCAGGCAGCAGAGGAGGAGCCAGGACAGTGAGGGAGCAGCCATCAGAGCCTCACCTGCAGAAACCCCGTGCCTCCCACCTTCAAGGATCTCCTTCCTACCTGGGAGGGGTCCTGACGACGGACGGTCCTGAGGACCGGCCGGAGGAAGCCGATTCTCTCAGCACCAGGTCACAGGTCCTGAGCAGTTTTCCAAACATTCCAAGTTCGCAGGTGCCCTGTCCTCTCACCCCCCAAGGGAGCTGCCCCAGTGTCCCCAGAGTCCTGGACTAAAATTTCTGTCCCTGTCCAGGGCTGGGAGGTGATGGGGCCGCCTGGACTGGGCGGGCACAAAGGAGCACAGGCCTGGGGACAGAGGCATCGGCAGCGGAGTGTCTCCAGGCCGACCGTGGCCACGTCCCCACGGTGCTGCTCTGTCCGCCACACGAGCCAGAGTCGCGGCTCAGTGTCTGAGGGCCCCCAGGACTCCCGGGCTGGAGACAGGCCTCGGGCTTTGGCCACAGGACCTGCATTTGTCCAGGTGGCGGCTGAGGAAAGGGGACAGATGGAAATGTGGGGAGCAGGGGGATCCATGCGTCTCCAAGCCCCCTCACAGTTGCGGACGGTGGGTGCAGGGAGAAGGCAGCAAGAGCCAGGGCAAGAGTCTGGACGTCCGAAGGAGGGGGTTCAAGGGAATTCTCAGTGGGCAGTTTGCACAGCCGGAGCTCAGAAAGGCTGGAATCGCCCTGGGCTTCTTGGGGCCGGGCGTTCCTGTCGCTGAGTCCTGAGCACTGATGTATCCTTTGTATTGCTGGCCCTATAAGGGCGTTTATCGTCTCCTCCAGCCTGGGGACATGCCCAGGGGTCACATGCCTGCCACCGGCAACCAGACCCTCCACCATGTTGCCCCCTCTCCCCAAAATGCCGACCCCGCGGCAGAGCAGAGGGACGACTGCCCCGGATCCTTCCTCTCTGGTGCATCCGGTGTTCCGCCGGGCTGACCGGGATCCCACAGGACCCCCTGGGATCAAGGACTGGGCTGCCAGTGACCTGGAGGGAGCCCAGGCCGGGGCATCTGTCGAGGCAGCTGCTGTTGGGGGCTGTGCAGGATCTGGGCAGCCCACTGGGGTCCCCACACCCTCCTTTGTGCCCAGGGCGGGGGGTGGCCCGGGCAAGACGGCGTCGGTGGTGCCCAAACCCTGGGTTCTGGTTGGGTCTGGCCTCTGACAGCACTGGCAGGAGATGGGACCAAGAGAAGGGACCAGGACTGAGCCTCCCCCAACCCACGAGGAGGGTACTATCTCCTTCCTCCCTTTTTTCCTTTATTTTATTAAATCGTAGACGTACAAAATCACTTTTTTTTTTTTAAGGAAAACATCGTGTCTTATCACACTATGACCCTGGCTAATCGCTTTTTCCAAACACTGAGAAAATTCTTCGGAACGACTTCACACGGCACCTGAGACTTACAAGCTCGGTGTCATCAAAGACATGCCTGCCACAGACCACTGGACAAGGTCTGGAGTCAGGGCTGGGCCGTCAGGTTCCGGGCCCCGACGGACACAGGCCCAGCGACGGCTAAGGATGCGAAAGGGGGTCAGAGACCTGGGGGCAGCCCAGGCCATGCCCGTAGACCTAAGCCTCCCGGGGCCAATGTCTGAAACGCCTGGTACCCCCAGGATGCTTTGTGGCCCGCGGGGAGAGCAGAGCCGGCCCAGCTCTGCCTACCACTGCCTCTGGGGAGGGCGACCCCGACAGAGCTTCCCGCAGGAGCTCCTGCCCCAGCTCTGGTCCCCGATGACAGCGATGGTGGCCGGGGCCAGGTCCCGCTCCACACCCAGGGTCCGCAGGGAGCCGATGAGGTCAGTGCGGGGGCTCACCTTCTGCTCGTACTGGCTGTACAGGCCGCTCTCGGGCCCCGGAAGAGGCAGACCGGACTTCACGGGCTTGGCCTGTGATCGGAGTCCCATCATCATCCTTGGGAATTTGGGGCAGAATTTGTGCCTCTCCTGATGCTGGGCTGCAGACGGGAGGTGCGTGTGCCTCTGGGAGGTCCCTGTGTTCTTGTCCCGCGCAGGATTTGCTTCTGCTGATGTGGGATGTCTGGCGGGGGAGGAGGCGTCTCACTGAGCAGGGAGAATGTACCCAGGGTGGGAGCTCCTGGCCAGAGGGAGGACAGGAGCCAGGCCCTGGGCTGCTGAGCAGGGGTGGGGTGGGGAGTGGGGTGGGTCAGCAATGGTCACAGTGATAATAGTTGCAGGGAGAGCTCCCAGGAGGGAGACCCCAGCACCTGGAAAAGAAGCCCCCATACTTGCTGCCCCAGAGACCGGGCGCCCCTGGTGCATGTCAGAGGTGCCTGGGGGACTGCGGGGCACCAGCCGTACTGTTGGGGTTAGACCACGCTTGCAGGTTTATGGCTGCGGTTGGGGTGCTCGCCTCTGGCCGGCGGCTGGAACGCACCCTTCCTGAAGGTCCCTCTACGTGACTTACCTTTGCCTTCCGTGGGCCCCTGCTTCCTCCTGGCTGCTGAAGGTTCAGCGTCGGCAAGTTGAACTTCTTGGTGAGCTAAACTGGGTCCTGCCGTCCCACCTGCCGGTCTGGGGGATACATCATGTGCCCTGCTGCTGTGCCGGATGGCGGTGGCTGTCGCTGGACGAGATTCATTTCTTTTTTTGCACATTGTCAGGAAAAGAAAAAAAAGGAAACAGACTGTGCCTCGGGCACGGCCAAGAACCGTGGGCCTTAGGCATTAGCTGTCATTCAGTCCGAGCTGGTGGGTGGGTTCCCCGCTGCTCAGCACCTCCCGTCTCCTTCACGAGCTCCGCAAAGACACAAGTTGGCAGAGTGGCCCATTGTCCCCAGGCGGTCCCCTCCCAGGCTGGACCTTTGCCAGCCCCCCCTCGCCCAAGCCCACACAACCCACAGACACAGGGGAGACTGGCAGCCCAGCAAGGCCTCAGTCCGCAGGAGAGGCCGCCGCAGTAAACAGGTGCAGCTCACAGCTGGGGTCTCGGCGGCCCCCGGGGCGTGGGGACAGGGGCAGAGAACTTCCTGTCATGTATTGGTTTATTATGCTTTTAAAGCCACCTGTTTACGAGTTACGGGAAGCTATTTAGATCTAAGGGTGCGTTTACTTACATAGAGGAAGCTGTGTTAGGACGTCATCCTTGACATCTGTTGTCACTAAGCAGTCGCTCAGCAGCTGACGGGCGCCACTGGGGACTTACGGATAAGAATATATGGACAGGTGTGCAGACGCAGCGGACATTGAAACTTCAAATAGCGAGAGTTTGTGAGGACCCACTGAGAGTGTTCCGTCTGGGCAAGGCTACCCTTTGCTGAGCTCGAAAGCTCTCTGCAGACCTGGGAGCACTGGCTTCTAGAGCAGCAAGGCCCCTCTTTGCTGGCAGGGGTGAAGGCCGTGCAGTGGCCCCTCCAGAGGGGCTGTCTTGCCCGCCTCCCCCCGCTGCTCTGGTCCCCAGCGCCATGCTCTGGTATCAGGGGACTTCTGCTCTGTGCCGGTGGCTGGACATCAGCTCCTGGTGGGCTAACTGGATCGACTCTTCCAAGAACCAACTTGTAGAAAGCAACCTCAACTAAATTTGGACTTTGTTTCTGTCCCCTTTGCTTGGACCAGTAGGGTAATCAATCTATCACTAGTTTGGAGTATGTCATTTCTTTATTGGCCTATTAAGAGATACCGTCCTGGGACTCCTGGGTGGCTCAGTCGGTTAAGCAGCCAGCTTCGGCTCAGGTCATGATCTCACGGTGCGTGGGTTCGAGCCCCGCGTCGGGCTCTGTGCTGACAGCTCGGAGCCTGGAGCCCGCTTCGGATTCTGTGTCTCCCTCTCTTTCTTCCCCTCCCCTGCTCACGCTCTGTTTCTCTCTCTCTCTCTCAAAAATAAATAATAAACATTACAAATTTTTAAAAAAGAGAGAGAGATTGTCCTGTATGCTGTAGGCTTGTCCCCTGCAAAATATTTCTATAAATTTTAAGTCCTGAGTTACTGGCAAAGACAATGTGAGCCTCTGGGCATAACTCCGCATTTCCACAGAGGGGGTCGAACGTTCCTCTAGAGAGGTGGGCTCCGTGTCACTTGTGGCTGAGGACCAGACAGGAGACCATCAGGCAGGAAGAGATGGGAGGTGGTATCTCTCAGGCCCTCTGGAAGCTAATCTCTGCCCGGCCCTCACTGGTTCTCGCCCAGACTCGTCTGGAAAAGGTGGGTGTTTGGTCTCTCGCCCTTGAACGTCCATAGCTGATGATCACATAAAGTCAGCACTGTTAGAAATAGTCGGCCTCCCGGCCTCCCCAGTGCTGCTCCCAGGCTCTTGTCTCCCTTGTACAGCAGCCTTGTGTGCTAGGACCCTGTTGGACTTTCCAAGCCAAGAAATTAAGTGCCAGGGCCCCCGGCTGGCCCAGTCAATAGAGCACTTGACTTTTGATCTTGGGATCGTGAGTTCAAGCCCCACTTTGGGCAGAGAGCTTACTGAAAGAAAAAAAAAGAAGAAAACAGATTAAAGTGGGGGGAGGGTGGGTCAGCTACTGGTCTAAGTCAGGACTCAGACCCACCCCGGGCCACTCCCCGTCACAAACCCTTCCCCGCTATGACCTACACGGCCCATCCTTCCGGGAACAAAGTGGCTGCAGTAGGTTGAATGGTGTCCTTGGAAGAGCGAACGTGACCTTATTTGGAGAAAGAGTATTTGTAAGACCTGGACGTGGGACTAAACCGAGCCACAGGTCAGAGGAGGCAGAGGGAGACTGGAGACACAGATCCGGGGAGAAGGGAGAGACCAGTGTAGACGGAGGTGGGTCTAGACTAATGTGGCCCCAAGCCGAGCATGCCAAGGACCTCAAGGAGCCACCAGGAGCTGGGAGAGGCCTAGGTCCCTCCTCAGAATGTCCAGAGGCACCAGCCCCACTGATGCCTCTATCTGGACCTTCTGGCCTCCAGGCTGTGAGAGGGCACATCTCGGTGGTTTTAAGCTGCTGAATGTGGGTAATTTGTGAAGACAGACTGAGGAAGGTCACAGAGTGGGGACGGCCTGGGGTCTCCAGGTGAACCGGCTGGGCTTTGGGAAGTCCGCTCACGTGCCTCGCCCAGCTGGACTCCTTCCGCTCAGCCCAGCCCCTCCGTCCTTGAGACACTGGGCGCAAGTGTGTTTATTTACCGCACCTGCCTTCTTCCTAAACCCCCGGCCTCGTCCCATCTCTCTGTGGGTGACCTGATGGATGTTTACACAGGCAGGGAGAGCAGGCGGCGTGGACGGAAGGCAAGGACGTGAGGAGGCACGGTCGTCAGCCAAAGCCAGAGTCCCAGGTTCGGGACTGACGGCCACCAGGCCCAGGACCCAGAACCCTCTCACTTTCAGCGTTCCGTCTGTGTGCCCTGCAGGCTAAGGCACGGATTTTCACCGCCACCCTGTGCCTGCGGGGTTCGTGATTCACAGACCGGGATGCAGAACTGCAGGGAAGTGAGGCGCTCACCAGAGGCCACCAGCTGCTAAGTGGTGGAGTTCAAACCCAGGCAAAACCAGGAGTTGGAGGATGGCACCCAGTCCCAGGTAGGAAGACACGGGTGCGAGCGGAAGACACGGGAGCCGCGTCCCACCACCTGCGCTGCCTGGGCTTACCTCGCCCTCCAGCCACACAAGGGGTCTCTCTGAAGCTGCAGCGTGGCCGCCAGCCTGCACCCGCCTGTACCCGCCCTGCACCCGCCCTGCTCCCAGGTATGCACCCACCTGCACCTGCCCGCACCCACCCTGCTCCCAGGTATGCACCCGCCTGCACCTGCCCTGCACCCGCCCTGCTCCCAGGTATGCACCTGCCTGCACCCGCCTGCACCCGCCCGCACCCGCCCTGCTCCCAGATACGAACCTGCTTGCACCCGCCTGCACCCGCCTGCACCCGCCCGCTCCCAGGTATGCACCTGCCTGAACCCACCTGCACCTGCCTGCACCTGCCCACACCCGCCCTGCTCCCAGGTATGCACCTGCCTGCACCCGCCTGCACCCGCCCGCACCTGCCCTGCTCCCAGATACGAACCTGCTTGCACCCGCCTGCACCCGCCTGCACCCGCCCGCTCCCAGGTATGCACCTGCCTGCACCTGCCCGCACCCGCCCTGCTCCCAAGCATACACACAACCTGGGGGGGAGCACAGAGTTAAGCCCCTTGAGGCAACCTGTGACGTGTGCCGGCTGTGACAGCTTTGCTCTTCTCTCACCTCTCTGATGTGCACGTTCTTGCCCAGCTCCCTAGGGAGTCCAGTGGCCCGCGTGGGGTTGGCTGCACCCACCCAGACCCTACACCTGCTCCCTGGGAACCCCTCCCTGCAAATCTCCGCACAAGGTCCTGTCTTAGGCTCTACTTCCGGGAGGCGGCGACTGAGTCAAAGCAAGGAGAATCAGAGAAAAGCAAGCGGCAGTGCTCTCTCTTGAAGATAAACTTCACGGTCAGATTTCGGGATACATCATTAGAAACCAGGATTAGTTCTGGTGTCGCTCAGCATGGAGGAGGCGTCCGGCACCGGGACCTGGGGGCCGGACTAGCTGTGTGGGTGAGCTGGCCACATCCCTTCATTGTGACACCCCGTGAGGGTGTTAGAGGGCTGAGGGTTCATGCAAAGGCGCAGCACCGGGCCAGGCGCAACGTGGCTCCAAGAGTGAAAGCCGGTGCCGGCCTTGTCATTTTCTCCTTCTTGCCACCCCCTTCCCGGGCGCCAGACCCCAGGGCGGGAAGGGCTGCTCCGGCCGAGGAGAAGGCCCTGGGCTCGGTGCCGGCAGACAGAGGGTTCTCCCCACACTTCCTTCCCAGCTGCCAGGGACCCCCGGGGAGGAGGCCCCCCCGTTTCTGTCTTGCTTTCTGTTCTTTTTCATTTTTGTTTTAAACTTCGGAGTTCAGAGAAGCAAGGTGTGACGGGAGGCTCGGGGCCAGCCTTTCTCTGTCTCTGAAGCTCCCCCTCCTCCTTTCTCATGGAGGGGGTGCTCAGAAAGCCAAGCCTGGGGGCAGCTCCTTTAGGGGGCGAGGGGGGCCTGGCCCCCGGGTGTTGTCGGAGCCAGAACTGACACCTGGGCTTGGGCTGGAAAGAGGCAGGGAAGACCCTCCTATGAGGGGTCGGTCAGTCCCACTGACCTGGAGACCTCACGTGAGGAGGGATCCCCAGGGAGGGGCACCTACAAAGTCGCTCTCTGTTTACTTGTCACCCGTCACCTCATGACAGCAGGTACTGTGCCTTCTGCACTGCTGAGTCCCCGCCCCAGGCTGGCACCGGGCACGTGGCAGGTGCCCCCTAGACTTTGGCTGCACGAACGAATGGGCGGGGGGACCGATACTCCCCTGCGGGGGCTGCGAAGGCTGTTGTTCTAGGGGAGGATTTAGGGGTTCCTCATCCCCTCTCAGAAATAAAACTGGTATCACGCTCCTCCCCCCCCCCCCCCCCCCCACCCCACCTTCCCATCCCAGTTCAGGCCACTTCCGACCTTCCCGCAGCCCTGGCCAAACGCCTCCCCAGCCGCTCTGCCCATCAGCCCCACGGCCCCCCCTCGGCAAACACGTGGACTCTGCCTTCGACGCGTCCAGCATCTGATCTCTCACCACCTTGACCCAAGCCACTGTGGATCACATGATCAAGCCATCTCAATCACATGCTGACCTGGCCACCCAGCCTGGTGGCTTTTTACCAGAAGCGGCCACTGACCCCACGATCCCGGAAGGGACCCCGCTCCCGGGGGCCCCCGTGAGTGCAAAGCCCCCGCCTCAGCCGTGCCCCCCCCCCCCCCCCCCCGCCACCCCCCCCCCCCAAGCCTACTCACCGTGCCCCACCCCCCGGTGGCCCACTGCCTGTCACGGCCTGGCCCCTGAGCCCCAGCCCTCCGCTTACAGGCAAAGGCAGAAGCAGAAGTGACGAGAGTCTCCCCACCTGGAGCTCAGTAGCTTCTGTGCACCGTGCGGTCCTGCCAGCCTCGTGCTTTCCTGTTTGCTTTGCATCCCACGCGGCTCGCAGCCTGCGCCACCTCCCTTCCCCCCTACGGAGGGAAGGCGACCGTGAGGTTGTTCAGCAGGGACTCAGGTACTCATCACGCCCAGGTCCCTTCCCGCAGCCGGTGCGTCCTGGGCTGGAAACCCCTGGCCGTGCACCTGTCAGAGGAGTCGCGTCGCCGGGCACCAGCTTCAGAGAAACGGGCTCCAAGAGAGCCCCTCCCTCTGATGGGGGACCAAAAAGAAATCCTGGTTATTTAGAGGGATTTTGCGTCTTCCAGTTTTCCTTCACTTCTCTGAGTTTTAGCCTTTGATAGTGTCAGCATCCTACGGTTTCCTACTTTAACACGTTACCATCTTATCCGGGCCCCCCCCCACCCCCCACCGATCATTTGTTTTACCAGACTGCCACTCCCCGTCGTGCCTGCCCTTCAGCCAGTGTCCAGACACCCTGTCATCCCATGTCCACTGACACCAGCTCCGGGCGGGTTCCCGGACCCAGTCCCAGCGTGGGGGTCCCCGCACAGGACCAAGCAGTTCTCGGGCACCAGCGGGGGTTGAGCTCTGACACCGGCTGGGAGGAGACAGCAGGGGACCCCACAGGCTCAGGGCTCAGCCCCACAGGGCCGCCCCGCCCCCCACTCCAGACGCCAGCCGCGAGCCCCGGGCTGTCCTCTGTCCTTGTGACAACCACGCTGTGACAACCACTGGAGGCTCCAACGGCCTCCTCCTCGGAGGCTTCTACATCACCAGCGCGGCGAAAGGAACTCTGGGAAAACTTCACTGTTTCCGGTTTAGTAAAGGATGTGATAAGGGGCACCTGGGTGGCTCAGTCATTCAGCGTCTGACTCTTGATTTCAGCTCAGGTCGTGATCTCACCGCGCTGAGCATGAAGCCTGCTTGAGATTCTCTCTCTCTCCCTCTCTCTCCCTCCCCCCTCCCCCCACTCTCTCTCTCTCAAAAAAAAAAAAAAAAAAAAAAAAAGGGATGTGATAAATGATAGAAGGGTGAGGTCCCCGGAGAGGGCCTGGAGCTTCCCCGCACCCCCCAACCCAGACACCATTCACCCGCCCCTCCACCTGTTCACTAGCCCAGATGCTCCCTACTCAGTCCTCTCGGGGGTTTTATGGAGTCTTCATTACTCAGGCATGACTGACTGAGTCCTCAGCTATTGGTTGACCCAACCTCCAGCCCGCCTCCCCTCCCCGGAAGTGGGGGTGGGGTGGGGGCGGAACCGGAAGTGCCAACCCTCTCCCCTCTGGGCCTCCCTACACCAGCACCTGCCCCAGGGTGGGGTCCAGAGGTCACCTCCATCAGTAAATAGAAGACACCTTTATCACCCTCAACGCTTAGGAAATTCCAGTGGCTTTTGGAGCCGTGAGCCAGGAACTGTGGACAAAGACCAAATATATATGAAAAATACATTCCGGTCATCAGAACGGCCAAATATATGTTTCTTATGAATCATAATATCATACACGTAAAAGATCAAGAGTCAGACACTCAACCGACTGAGCCACCTAGGCACCCCTGCTTTTTTGTTTGTTTAAGTAAAACTGCCATCAAGAACAAATCCATCGACTTATTTAACCTCCTTAAATAAGGAAATCATGTAAGTTATATTAACCTCTATGAGACAAAAATACAGTAAATTACTTTGCAGAGGGCCAGACTGGAGACGTTCTCCCTCCCGGTGAATCGAGTGCCCCCTTACTCCAGAGAGCAGGGCACACCCATCTGTGCAGCCTGGCCCTTGACCGCAAGGAGGCTCACAAGCAAATCACCGGCGGTCATAGGGTCGTGGGCCTTGCCGTGCTCCATGGCTTTGTCCCCAGAGTCTTACCAGGTTTCATTCTTGTTTTATGGTTTTGCGAGCAGAAGGAGTTAGGGGTCCCCAGGAAAAGAAAGATGAGACATCGCTTTCTTGACATTAGAAAAGTCGTTTTGGGCCCCGGACATCCTGCGATCCTGACTGCTGCTATTTGCCCCAAGCACATTTTTGCAGAGCCTCCTGGGATATGTTGGAACTCCAGAACAGCCCCCAGCAGTTAACCATTTCCAGGGAAGAAAAGAAGGCAAGAACGAGCAGCCACCATCAGGCCAGGAGGCTGCCTTAATGGCATCAGGGACGAACCATCAGCCCCCGCGCTGGTTCCAACGTGCAGACTGGCCCCACACGTTCTTGAGTTATCAGTGCAGGATCTAAACCCCTGTGAGTCTCACTAACACTCCCTGCTTTACGCCTAATCTGTTCCCCACAAAGGCCACTCTTTGCCGGGAAGTCTTGGCATCAGGGTGTAAGTAACACTGTGAAGGCACCACACCACACTACGTGCCATGATACAGGGTAGCAAATGCTAGAAGGCAGGCGCCCTCTCCTCTCGGGGGGCCAGTTTCCCAGCACCCCACTCAGGTGGCCCTGCGCCACCAGGGTCACAAGCAAGCAGGCACCTGAAGTCCCAACACCAGGCTTTGGGGCTTGAAGTCTGACACCAATTCCAATACATGAGTTTTTTTTAATATTTATTTATTTTTGAGAGAGAGAGAGAGAGAAACAGAGCATGAGTGGAGGAGGTCAGGGGGAGGGACCGGAAGTTCCAACACTAATCATAGGCCAGCCCCACCCTTAGATGCTTTCCAAAGTCACCTTATTAGCATAACAAAAGACCACACTATCTCCTTGTTGGAAATTCCCAGGGTTTTAGGAGCTCTGTGCCAGGAAGGAAGACTAAATTTTATGTGTGTGTGTGTGTGTGTGTGTGTGTGTGTGTGTGTTTTCCTAGGGGCATGTGGGTGGCTCAGATGGTTGAGCATCTGACTCTTGATTTCTGCTCAAATTATGATCCAAGGGTAGTTGGATGGACCCCTGTGTTGATCCCCCCCCCCCCCGCCGCCCCCAGTGTGAAGCCTGCTTAAGATTCTCCCTCTGTCCTCTCCCTGGCTCATGCTTTCTCTCTCTCTCTCTCTCTCTCTCTCTCTCGCAAATAAATTATTTTTTTCTGATATTTGTATATATGGCAAAATGATCACTGCAATAAATCTAGTTACATCTGTCTCCATACATAGCTTCGTTTTTCTTACCATGAGGACTTTTAAGGTCTACTCCCTAAGCAACTTTCAAAGATGCAATGCAGTGTTATTAGCTACCCTATTACAAACTCTGGGGAGGTAATATATAGCAGCGTGACTAGTGTTAATATACCTTATAATCACAATATCACAGGGGCACAAGCTCCCACCCCACCTCCAGATGCGTGTCCACCATCAACGCCAAGCAAAGCATCCCAGAAGCCACCCCTTTGTGGCCACGGGGCTTTTGGTCAGATTCAGGATGGGGGGCTGCCCTGGGCCCCCAGGCCAGCCGCCTCTTCTCTAGAACGCACTCTCTGCGTCAGCGGGCACCAGCACAGGCCTTTCCAAATCTCACGTGGGGCAGCCTCGGAAACTTGCCTTTTTGTCCCCTGCCTGCCAGCACAAGCCACTGTTCCTGGGAAGTCCTTTGAAAAGGCCAATTGCTGCATGAGGATGTCGTGAATTCCTCCACCCACCCCACCCCCGCCCCAACCCCACGACCCGGCCCTGCTGTCACCTGTGCACCTTCAGGACAGAGACCAGGTGAGTCACCCGCCCTTCTTCCCTTCGCTCCCACGTGGCGTGTGGACCACTCCTCCTGAGCAGCAGTGAGAGAAATGACCTGACACCAGGCCCCAGAAATGAAACTGTAGGAACAGCACCCTCCCCGGTGACTCAGGAGGAGGTCCTCAGCCTCCAGCTGCATCTGGGTCTCCCACAGGGCTTGGGGACACAGGGTCTGCTGCCCAGGGAAGTCGGATGCCTGAGAATCTGCATCGCTGATGAGTTCTCAGGGGAGGCTGGTGTCGAGCCACAGTCGGGGACCCAGTGACTTAGAGAAGCTGTGTCCTACAGGACATCCCGCGACGGTGGGAACGTTCTGTTCTTTGCTCTCTGATACAGACGGGCGCCACTCTGGCTGCTGAGCCTGAGGACCTGAGCGTCTTACTCTGTTTCATTCTAATTCACTTAAAGAGCCACTGAGCGTGTGGCTCCCATACTGGACCGTGCCCGGCAGGCCTCTGATCTAAAAGTTCTGAGCTGCCCCGTGGCAGCACGCCTGAGCCACCCAGACAGTTGTCACCCTCTCCCCGTGTTAAGGGCTGCAAACCCAAAGAAGGGAAGTCCACAACCCATTCGTGCAACAACCCATCTGCGCAGTGCACACCCTAGAACCCCTGGCGGGTCCCCCGCTTGGAGAGCTCTCCGCAGGGACGGGAAGAGAGCCGGGTCCAGACTAAAGGCGGCTGCCGCCCAGGAGCTCAGCTTTGAGCCGAGCCAGTTGACCTTCTGGTCCTAGGTTGTGTCACCTGCAAAGGTGCAGGCGTGTGCCCCAGCGGTCCTGAAGGCTCCCCGTTCTGTGACGGAGTGGAAGTGAGTGTGGACTTCCCATCCCGAGAGCACGGCTGTCAGGGAAGCCCAGGAGCCCTCGGGATGCCGGGGCTGTGCAAGAAGCGGGGTGCAGGCCTCAGTCTCTGATCCTCCCCCCAAAACGAAACATTAGAAACCACGGGGGAAAAAATCCCAAGCACTTCTTGGTTCGTTCATTTGACTTGCTGCCTCTGTGGGCGAGTTTTCCTTTAAAGAAGGAATTTAAAGGCTTAACAGATGTTTTTAGAATGCTGGCACTGGGAGCCTTCGAGATCTGTATGCTGTAGGCTCCGAGGCTGAGCTGAGTAACTCCAGAGCCCCCCGGGGGAGGGGGGGACCGGGCCGCCGATTTGCAGCGGGTGCTTTCCTGTTTCCCCGCTGACGCCTTGTAGACAGCTTGGGGCGCGTCTGTAGCTCCAGGAAAGGCACAATGAAGGCACCGCTCGGAGAAGCTGGACAGAGCGGCTCCAGCTTCTGCAGGGGCAGCGGGGAACCCCCATCGGTGTCCAAAGAGCACCCCCTCCTGCCGGCTCCTAATCCCAGTGGCCTCTCCAGGAGGACGCAGGGGCGCCTGAGTGTTCAAAGTGCCGGGCGGGGGTCCTTGCAGCCGGTGGATGGGGACGTGCCCAGCTCACGGGGGGTGACAATGGAGCCCCCACCCCAGGGTGGGCGGGCGCGAGGAGTGGTGGAGGGTCCACAAGCAAGCGGGCTGGGCACATGGGACAGCCTGTCGGCCCTCACGCAGGGTGCCGTCCGTGGTGGACTGGCCCGGGCCGGCAGTGGCAATGTGTGGGCCAGATGGGACAAAGGTCCACTAAGGGGCTGGTGCATCCCAGCTGGCGATGCCCTTTTCTCCAGGAAAGGCTTGTTCAGGAGTAAGCTCCGTTCTCAGTTTTGTGGTGTTCGGATCAGATTCATCTTTTTTAAAAATTTTTTTTATGTTTACTTTTGAGAGAGAGAGAGACAGAGAGCACAACTGGGGGAGGGGCAGAGAGAGGGAGACACAGAATCGGAAGCAGGCTCCAGGCTCTGAGCCGTCAGCACAGAGCCCGACGCAGGGCTCGAACTCATGGACCGCGAGATCATGACCTGAGCGGAAGTCAGATGCCTAACTGACTGAGCACCCAGGCACCCCAAAGTCCAAGGCATCTTGAAAATGGAGATGCTGAGGTTGGTGGGGGTAGCGGGGCAGAGGCTTGAGGCCCTGGTAGCCTCTCTGGAAGGGGCAGCTGCTTCCAGACTCCCCTGCTGCTGTGCTTGAACCTGCCATAGGGAAGGGCAGGGTCTGCACTCCTCCGGGGAGGGTTCACCCCTGCTCTGCCCCAGAGAGGGGCGCTTCGACCTACCCCGGCATGCCCATCTCTGGCTGGCTGGCACGTTTTTCTTTTTTTCTTTTTAATAGACTATTTTTAAAGCAGTTACAGGCTCAAAGCAAAAGGGACAGGAAGGCGCAGTTTTCGCCCACCTCCTGGCGCTCCCACACGTGCACAGCCACCCCCACTGTGGACATCCCCACCAGAGTGGTGCCGTGGTCCCGGTGGAGGAACCCGCCCCGACACAGCGCCCCCCGGAGTCCACGGTTTGCATCAAGCTCTCTCTCGGTGGTGGGCGTTCTGTGGCTTTGACGTTGACAGGTCCTCTGAGCCCCGCCCGGCCACCCCACCCCCACCCCGAGGCCTGCCCGCGGCCCCCATCTGCCACCCCCTCAGCGACCACCTCACTGTCTCCAGCTACCTCTGGTCCAGAGCCCCTGACTCCTCCTGTAGAGGGGGCCAAAGGGGCTTCCTGGAGGTGGCTGGTGAGGACACTGGGCTCTGCGGGGAGGAAGCACTCCCCAGCGCGGGGCAGGGGACGCCGTCAGCACAGCCGTGGGCTGTGAGCCGCCCCGTGCAGACAGGGAACAGATGCTTTCAGGAAAGTTCCGCGAGACCTGCCGAAAGAAAACCCTGTGGTGGGGCCTAGCCCGCAGCAGTACCCCAGGACTGAAGTGTCACACGCACTAAGGTGAAGCCATCCCACCGGCCATGTTATTTAACGGAATACAATGGAAGCTCAGGTAGAAAACATAAACCTGATGAGGAGGACATTTTCAGGAAGCTCTGTGTTTGGCGGGCAGTCAGCTTGGCCAAAGAGCGTCAGCAGGTGGCACGGTGAGAAGGGACATGGGGACCTCCCCAGCATTGGCGCCCGGGGGGGCCATGACCACGTCCACACTCAGTGCCCTTGTAAGCAGGAGACAGGACAGGGACGGTTCAGGGTCCTGTGCCCCTGGTGGGGACGCACCAGTGAAGGCCACCGCAGGTGCCCGAAGAGACCGAGGGGCCCCAGTGCTGTGTCAGGGTGGGGGTGTCACGGGAGCCTCGCATCCCGGGGCAGGACTGTGGGATGTGCTAGGCCAGGAGTGCCCGAGGCCTCATCAAGTTCACGGTGGTATGCAAATGTAGTGATCCCAGTCAGAATAAAATATGCTCCCTCCCCGTCTTTAGTACAGAAAGGTCTATGGGCACGAGAGTTTAGAACCACAAGGCAACTGTATCCGTGTCCCTCGGGCCGCATACAGCCTGCGTGACTTAAACAGCAGACGCTGACTCTCAGTCTGGAGGCCAGAAGTCCTAGGGGTTGCCCTGACCCTGTGCCCTCCATGGGCTCCCGGGGAGTGTCTGCTCCAGGCCTCGCCCCAGGCTTCTAGGGGTTTGCTGGTGTCTTCGGGGTTCCTTGGCTGGTGGAGGCATCGCCCAGATCTCTGCCTCCATCCTTACGGGGCACTCTCCCTGTGTGCGCGTCCGCGTCCACATTCCCCCTTTCCACAGGGACACAGTCACGCGGGCTCATGGCCCACCCCACTCCATCTAACCCACTGCATCTGCAATGACCCGATTTCCAAAAAGGGTCACGTTCGGAGGCACCAGGGGTTAGGATTTCAACGTATGAATTTTGCGCATGACTTCCTTACCCCCAAGCCCCATATCTCATGATACGTCCTCCGGTAAGTGGGGGGTATACAGTTGTCCTCCTGAGAGCAGACCCTGCTCACCCTGCCCGGGCTCCTCCCTCCCATCCCACCCCCAGAGAGACACCCCCGCGTTCATGGCAGAGACTGGGTCTCCCTCACTTCCATGATGCTGGTGCCAGAAGGCAGGTGCGGCCAGATTGCTGGGGCAAATGAGTAAGTTCACGGACCCCCCAGGAAGAGTTTAAGGGCTTAGCTGGAGTGGACCAAGGCAGCTCTGGTAAGCCCTCTGTGCGCAGTCTCCTGGGAGAGCCAGGTCCGAAATGAGGGTGTGCCTGGTGCTAACACAATAAAGGTTTTGTCTGTGCAGGGCTGTCTGCGTGAAGCTCGCTTCCCCCAGAAGCTCCTTTCCAGGCCAGACCCTCCCTCCCCTCACAATTCCTACCCATGTCAGCCTTCCTGCTCATTAGTGCCCTCACTAGATAAATCCCGGCGTAAAAACACCGTGTGCCAAGGTTGTATCCAGCTAGCAAATACTGCTCGGTTGAAGACAGACTCCAAATACTCATCAGATATTGACCCTTGGTTAAGATGCTCGGGTCATTCCACACGGTGTTGGTCTATACATAATCTATTTATTAAGGTCGCGCAACGTTAGCTTGTTTTTTTCGGTATGCAGCCTTCTATCTGTACCTCTGCAGGCCAGCCAGAGTATCTGTTCCTTGCACTGTCAGAGTGGTTGATCTGTGTAAAAAAAGAAAAAGAGTTTTCTGTATCCACCAATCTAATTAACAAATATTTAATGTGTCAGCAATGAGCGAAGTCATAAAAAGAGAATCACTTCCTAAAATGGGATTCGCTCCAAACTACTCTGGGTACTTGATTATTTTTTTCTCAACATGTTTCTTAATAATAATGGAGAAAAAATAATAATATTGGAGCCAGGGGGGCGCCTGGGTGGCTCAGTTGGTTAAGCGTCCAACTTTGGCTCAGGTCATGATCTCGCGGTCTGTGAGTTTGAGCCTGCTTCGGATTCTGCGTCTCCCTTTCTCTCTGTTCCTCCTCTGCTCACGCTCCCTGTCTCTCTCAAAAATAAATAGACATTAAAAAAAGTTTGTTTAATAATATTGGAACTAGGTGTTAATGCAGCTCTAGAACTTTCTTCAATGATGTAGATATCTATCCAGGAGTCTATGCTATCCCGTAGAGTCACGTTTGGGTTAGTGATTACTGAAAATGTGGCTACTATGACTAAGGAACTCATTTTTTTTTTTTTTATTTTTTCAAAAATGTTTATTTATTTGGGGAGAGAAAGAGAGAGTGTGCACACGTGTGTGCGAGTCGGGGAGGGGCAGAGAGACACAGGGAGAGAGAGAGAGGATCCCAAGCAGGCTCTGGGCCATCAGTGCAGAGCCTGGTGTGGGGCTCGACCTCATGAACCGCGAGAAATCAAGCGTCCAATGCTTAACACGCTGAGCCACCCAGGCACCCCTAAATTCTATTTAATTTAAATAAATTTAAATGTAAATGCAAATTTGGCCAGGAGCTGCCTTATTGGACAGCATAGCTCGAATGCCTACTTTCCAATTCTCTGGGAGTAGGACTGTATGTTTTCCAGGGAAACTGTACAGTCCCTTGCTCAGCAAATGTGCATCCTGAATGGGCTTTAGTTTTTCACGTCTTCGATCCTTTCACAGATAACGGAACGCCTTAATCTAAAGCACAGGAGGGATCACACGCATCGTTATGGAACTGTAGTTTCCGTAACTTTCCATAAGTTTCATTCCGGTTTTACATTCCTTTTTTTATAGAACAGATTTACTAAGATAAAATTCACATTGAAAGTGTAGAATCAGGGGCACCTGGGTGGCTCTGTCAGTTAAGCGTCCGACTTCGGCTCAGGTCATGATCTCACAGTGTGTGAGTTCGAGCCCCGCGTCGGGCTCTGTGCTGACAGCTCGGAGCCTGGGGCCTGCTTCGGATTCTGTGTCTCCCTCCTTCTCTGCCCCTCCCCTACTCATGCTCTATCTCTCTCTGTCTCTCAAAAATCAATACACATTAAAAAAATTTTTTAATAAAAAAAGAAATAAAGTATAGAATCAGGGGTCCTTCCTAGCCATTCAGTGGCCCGAGCAGGGGAAGCTGTGGACCAGTCCTCAGCGACAGGCTGACTGCTCAGTCTCCAGTGGTAAAGTGCCAAACAGGCAGAGAGGGCACCTGCCCGCCTCAGGCCAGCATGACCTCAGGAGCCGGAGCAGCCCGTTCACCCTGAAATTCCTCTTTGGTCACAGCCTCTCCAGCAGTGGCCTGCTCTTCCCTTACAATGTCTTCAGGCCTCCGTAGAAGCGGGAATCAGGCACAAGTTCCCACAGCCACCCACGCACAGAACCTTCCAGGCCGGCGTCCCCCCCGAGTGAGCTCCCTTGGCGTTGCATGGGATGGTGACCGGTCCACACAGCGCAGAGGAGAGTTGGGGCTGCACAGAGCGACGGGAAGCAGGTTAACATGAGATGCCTCCCTGGGAGGCTGGTAGTCAGCCCTGGGGTCCGCAACCGCCACCCGTAACCGCCTGGATCTGCTTCCGGAGGGTTCCAGGAGCGAAGCGGCCAGCTGCAGCCCAGCTTGCTGGCCAGGGATTCCTGGGTGAGAGGGACGCTGACATCAGCCGGGTTTTCAATGGCCACAATGGCACGAGTTGCCAGCAGAAGATTCTCCCGGTTCTCCTCAGGTTCATGACGTAGACACCACCACTCCTCCTTCTGTGGAGGTGCTGTTCCACCTGGAAGTCAAGGTTGGTGCCGCCTAGGTGGGTTCCTGCTGCAAGGAATTCAAGGACATCCTCCTCCTCTGCCTGCAGGACGTCAAGGTCCCGGATGCCGCGAGTCTCCCCGTAAGATATCACAGGGATGCGGAACGATGACGGACGGATCCCTCCCTGGGTAGCTCGGAAGAAAGCAAGCGTCTTACGTTTTAAGATTCAGTTTGGTGTGTAGAGGGCTGGTGGAGGCTTCCTAACGCGGGAATGACCCTCGGGCTGTGCCCTGGAAACAGCAGGGGGCTGGATGTGACAATGGCTGGGGGCCACCCAGGGCTCCGGAGGCCCATCCCACACAGCCAGACGTCACCCTCGGGGAAGTCCACGCAGCAAGTCCGCATATCCAAATCAGGAAGACAGCAAGTCCGCATATCCAAATCAGGAAGACATGTGAATCCCCCGACACAGCTCTGGGTGAGACGAGGCCCCCAGCTCGGGCCTCGCCGGCATCTGAGCAAACCCCCTGGAGTGTCCCCAAGCCGAGGCTCTAACAGCCCTTGCAAGACCCGCTCACGGGTTCAGGTCTCATCCGGATACCCTTGTAGCCACTGCAGCAAAAATCTTCAACCCTCCCATGCAGGGAAGACACGCGTTTTCCCAAAATTCCCTTCGAGCCCCCCCCCCCCCCCCCCTGCCCCCCCCCCCACCGTTTCAAAACACATGGGTTCTCTGAACTCAGGACTGCGTTTGGAAACCCGCTCTTTCCTTGATTCCTCCTCTTCCAGAAACTTTTTCTTGCAGAGAAGGCTGGAGAGCAAGGGCCACTGCTACTTTGCAATTCAAATGAGGTTTTATTTTAAGTGTCTTAGCTGAACATTAGTAGGGAACCTGTTTGTTGAGATGTTAACGTTGAGTTAGAAGGGATTCAAGCCTCACGCCTGGCTTTTCTGATACTGAGGACCCACTCAGGCACCAGAGGGCGGGGTGGTAAGGGCAGTGCGCCCCTAGGCGGCCTGGCTTGGACTCTGGCTGGGGTCCCTGACCTGGGGCAGGTGGTGTGGGGGTGGAGCCAGGCACCCAGAGAGGCTGAGGGAGCTGGTGGAGAAGAGGGGGGCGGCGGGCAGGTGGGGAGGACACAGGGTGAGAGAGCTGGGGCAAGGGCCTCCAACCTGCCGCGCAAATCAGGGCAACGGGTCCAACCCTTCCTGTGCGTCAGAATCACCAGCCAGCTCCCACCCTGAGACTCCAGTCCGGCTGGCCTGCATACGGCCTGGGCATCAGTGTTTTATGGAGACTCAGGTTGGGGACGGCAGGTTGGGGGTGGACGAGTGCGACGTGGCGGGGCAGGGGAAGCTCCCGGAAGTTGCTCTCTGCTTATCGTTCCCACTCAATCCCCAGGGACCCTTATGTGGCTGCGCCTGGCCCCTGGCTCAGCTCACCTCACGGAGCAGAGTGGGTCCAGGCGGCCCTGGCCCAGACAAGCGCTACCACGCGGAGCCCAGGGAACGCCCTTCTCATTAGGACAAGTCACTGAGGTCCCTGCTGGGCACTGGGTGTCCGGACCCAGTCATTAGTAACAAGAAGTCTACACTAGGGCGCCGGGTAAACACTCCTAACGTGTTCTGCGAGGCTGGCTTCCTGTCGGTGAAAGAACCTGAGAGTTACAAGGGGAAACGTGCTTTTTTAGAGGCGTGCTAAAATAACCCCGACTGCCCAGCCTCCAGAGTGCCACGGCGGAGGGCATCAGAGAAGCCGAGGGCCTTCCCTTGGGAGCTGGTTGCGAGTTACCTGGTTGTGCGGCCACACTGAAGCCCCACCTCTCCCAGCCCCCGTCTCCAGCCAGGGTGGTCCTGCGAACGAGGAGAGACCCCCCTGCTGTCTGTTTCTGCGTGTCTCCCTTCCCAGACCCGTCACCACACCAGAGGGCGCCAGGAGGGCACCTGGCCTGAAGTCAGAAGCAGCCTCTTACAACGGCCTCCAGACGCCCACTGCCTCCTTGGAGTCTCCGGCTCCTCGAAAGGAGGCGCCTCTCCTGCGCAGGAGCAGCTGGGGCCCTCACTCCGATGCCGCTAACCCCTCCTGTCCAGAAGCTGTCGTGTGTCCCAGCGAGCGGCGACTCTGCAAGGGGCTGTGTGACGGTCCCCAGGGGCGCCCGCTTGTGACCCCCAGGACAGGTGCCGATGCTCCGTTGGAAGTTTCACAGGCGACCGACTTCCTGCGTTAGAAACCTTATTCTCTCGGTCTTTGCTCTCCCTCCACAAAGAGGACACGGTGGGGGGGACTCGATGACGCGTGGACTTCTGGCCACAACACCGATGAAGGCTGCATTCATCCAGGGTGTTTCTGGCACCCGCTGCTTTAAGCCCATCTCGTGCACAGGCTGGGTGAGTCCCCAGACTGGCGCGGCTACGGGCCTCACGGCCGAGGCGAAGGACAGAGAGGCTTGTCCCAGACTGCGGAGTCTCAAGCGTCCTCGACTTTTAAACAGGCTTGGGCAGGGTGAACTTGAGTCGCGCGCCTTTTCACGGTGTAACGTGAAAAGGGTTACCCACACTGTGCGATGGGCTCTTTCACCTAGAAGGGCATCTCGAACACCTCCCCGTGATTCTTCCCGGACTTGGGAATGCAGAGTCCCAGGCCACGAGCCCACGCGGCCGGCCTGGCGCAGGAATGTCTCGGAGGTAAGCGGCCGTAACCAACCCACAGCCTTTCAAATCACAGAGCGCGCTCTACGGACCATTTGTGGGAAAGGACCTTTGAAAAACACTTACACTTTCTCTCTGAATTTCTTCGGGAAGTTGAAGGTCTTTGGCCGTGAGAAATACCCAGCTCGACCTGAACTGTATGTTCCTGATGTGTTTACTTCCGAGTCCTTCTATGACCTTCTTGGCGTCCTCCTTCAACCTGGGGGGAGAAGGGAGGGCGTGTGAAGGTCGCATGTGGAGACACCAGAGGGTCACCCCTCTTTGTCCTGGGAAAGGGGCTTCTAAAGCAATCTACCTCCTCCTGACGTAAACAGCGGGAGGATATCGGATTTCTAAACACGTGACAGCATCAGGGACTCCTTAAGACCAGTGTGGGACGCACAGTTTTAACTCTCAATTCTCAAAAGCCCTGTGTCTTGGGGTGCAGTCACGTCCTCGCATCCAGCCAACGTAACCATTGGGCTCTGCTGTCCCTCTTGTTTCCTGACCACAAAATAAGCAGACAGAAGTTGCTGAAAGATGAAAGCAAAGGTCAGAATGGTCCCTTTCATTTTCACAAAGGTCAGTATCAAAAAAGAAAACAAAAAATGGAAAACAAGGCCAACCATCGTAAAAGCGTGCAAATTTCGAGTAAGCAGAGGAAGGAAGGCAGCAAGGAAAGGAAAAAAACAAAACAAAACAATGAGCTCAGAGTTTCCCCGAGGGAGCGAAGTCGGAATTTTTCCAAGTGTGCACCAGATAACTTCAGTCTGGTAAGATACTCTATTAAAAATAAGGGCTGAGGTCACATAAAGCTGGGAATGCTGGGTTCGGGAACCACCTTGGAAACGCAGTGCACAGAAGCACTTGGAGGTCCTTGGAAGTCTGGCAGCGAAGGTGCACGCGTTTACCCAGAATTGCGAGAAACGCGGAGCCGGATGCACCTCTCCCTACGGGAAGTACTGTGCGTGTGTGGGCGTGTCTTTTTCATTCTATTGGTGCTCCTACAGAGAATTTTCTCAACTCCCTTTCCTATTTCTGTAAGTCCAGCCCTGGGTTTAAGCTTTTTTGGGCCAAGTGTTAGCTTTCCTGTGCTAGTTGTGGTCAGTGGTGGCTCGGTCTTGCTACCTGGAAAGATCCTTTAGCTTCTAGTACTGACTTACTCGCCTGGCTACTCACGGGTCTTTTAGGAACACAGGCTGCTTTGTCAGAGGCTCCTTAAGAAAACATCCTGCCCTTTGGATTTGTGTTCTTTCCTACAGGATGCTCTTCAGGGGCCCTGTTGCTGGCCTGGTGCTCTCTGCCAGCTGGCTTCCCCCCTGCCGCTGCGACAAATCTGTACACGCTCACCTGCTGGCTCCATCATCGTGGGTCACCATGAAAAGCAACGACTTTGACGGTGCGCTCTGAATAAAGTTTATCATCTGTCCGGAGTTATCTGTTGGGTCAAGGCAAATCAATCAGTTTTAGGGTCTTCCCGGTCCGCTGGCCCCGGACGCTGAGCCTCCTCTGCTCTTAGCTACCGTGTTTGCTCGGAATCTTCCGGTTCCTGGAGCTCCTCCCACGACCACGTGAATGGTACTCCTGGTCCACGAGTGAGCGGCCGCTGGGCTCCACGGAGCAACCAGCAGACGTGAGGGGCACGGGCGGCTCCTTAAGATTCTATGACTTGACCTTGAGACCGCAGCACATGTGGCCCGTTCTCTGCAATGACTAATGAATGAAGCCCTGACCCGAGAGGAACCATCTGACAGCAGAGTGGCCCCAGGACACTCATATGCAGAATGGGGGTGAGAAATCAGATGTGCTGACCAGACCGGGCATGGTAGGTCTTGCGGGAAGAACAGGAAGGGCTAATCTCAAGCCCCCGTGGTGAAACCACGGGGGCTTGTCATTTACAGTGACGCTTCCGTTACTTACAGAGTAAAAATGCTTAGTGCCCAACAGGTGCATCCAGCCATCTCTTAATTTCTCTGTTGTCCTTATAAAGACTTGTTTTTAATAATCCTCACTGTTCAATAAAAATATAAGGGGCTGCTATATCCTGACTGACCACTGCGGTCAAGTCCAGTGCATCCCACGGATGCGTGTGCCTAGCCCAGCGGGACACCATGAACAGGATAGGGATAATGATGCTGTTCAGGGATGGAGGCTAATCACATTATTTTACACATATCTGATTTTAAAAGAATGTTTTCTCTTTCCCATTATCTGATGAAGGAACAGAAGAAAAGATCCAGGACAAGCGTGATCAGAGGAGACATTTTCTAGACAACACCTTCAAACTTCACCATATGAATCCAGTTAGAGACAAGGAGGGCTTGTGTAAGAGTGTTCTAGAATATTCACATGAGCTTCTGGAACATTTTTAGTAGACAAAATAAGAATGTTTGACATTTTTATCTGTGTTTTCTTTTTAATCTTAATGTTTAGAATTCATTTTAATTTTCATAGGAAGAGTTTTCTTACCTCCTTCAAACATATCAAAATACTGTGTTGCCGTCACTTTCCCAGTCATATCTAAAAATAAAAAGAAATAGTTTTTAAAAGAAAGTTCACTGGACCCCGGGATGCATTTGTGGCACCACGGTGCTCAAAACGACACATTCCTCTTTCCAGGAAGCATGGCTGCTGTGGGCAGGTCAGGTCATGGCTGAACAGCTGTTCTAGAACTTTCCTCCTGTCTGCTTTCAGTTAGGTGGACCCTACCCCTTCCTGCCACACCCACCTCTCCCACACAAACACTGGGTGCCCACCTCAGCCCTCTCTGCTTCGTATTTTAATTTCCCAGCCAGATTCCCAGAGTGGGCACATTTTCTCTGGTTCCCACAGCCCCGCGATCAGGGGACCGCGTGCTCAGCTTGCTGTCAGGCACAGGACACACACAAAACCCATTCCCCAAGCCTGCAACAGTTCTCACGGTCATGGGCCCCCAGTGGCAATTGTGACAGGATGTCTTTCCCAGCTCTACGAGGATGCCAAGCTCGGCTTCCCCTGAGGCCCAAGTGGCATTTTCTCACAGAGGTGGGGACTGGCTGCTGGTGCCACCCTCTGCAGGGCTCGTAGGAATCCAAGAGCAACGCCAGACCGGTCTGTGCCCCCACAGCATGCTTAGCTGGTTTTAACCCTGCCTTCTGTGGGCCCTTTTTATTTTTTTTGGTTTTTAAAAGCCTATTTATATTTGACTTTTTAAAAAAGTTTATTTATTTTTAGCAAACTCTACACCCAACATGGAGCTCGAACTCACGACCCTGAGGTCAAGAGTTGCACACTCCTCTGACTGAGCCAGCCAGGAGCCCCCCCCCCATTTTTTTTTGTAGAAACCACAAATAATCTGGACAGTGAGGCATTATAAAAATAACCCAATAATTTAAAAACGCATTCAGATATAAGCCTAGACTAGATCTTGTGCAAAAATCATAAAAAACCCAAGGTATCTTTGAAAACCCAATCATGGGAGCTTTTAGAGAAGTTTGAAAGAAAACATTTAATAACTCACAGTTGACAATGGCAATATTTATTCCTCTTCCAACATTTCCAGTCTTTTCTCCTATAAGCCTGAAATATAAATAAGGGTCAGAGTCCCTTTCTTATTAAGCAATGAGTAGCCCTCCCCATTCCATAAAATCTTCTCTCGACAGAGACACTGCCATTGGTTCTTACCATCCTGTCACAGATCCGCACCGGCCTTGGCCCAGCGCCCTTGAAAGTCACCCCCATACTCGCTCCGCACATACCCACCTCCAAGTTTCCACAGACTCGGTCCCTCAGAAAACCTGGAAACTGCCTTTCATCTTACAATCCAGACAAATGGCCAGGAAGAGGAAAATCAAGTATTTGTGTAGTGCAGACTCTTGACAAATATTGTTTCACTGAATCCTCGACCATCTCACCACCATCCATTTTTCCATCTTACAGCTATGAAGTCCTAAGAGGTGGGTCAGTTGGAAATGGACCTAACTCAAGGCTGGTACCCACGTATACACCCTCTGTCCTCGTACTGACGGAGGCTTTGCTTGACTCTTGATGACGCTTTTATCCAGCCACAAAACGGAACCCAGCTTACCTCCTCAAAGAAATGCCTTAGATCACGTCACTTAATTTTCACTTTTAAATGGGAGAATAGGAAATGTCAACTTCAAATGAATTGTGCCCTAAAACCAGTAAGAAGTTGGGGCGCCTGGGTGGCTCGGTCGGTTGAGCGTCCGACTTCGGCTCAGGTCACGATCTCACA
Source organism: Panthera uncia (assembly GCF_023721935.1). Classification (NCBI taxonomy): domain Eukaryota; kingdom Metazoa; phylum Chordata; class Mammalia; order Carnivora; family Felidae; genus Panthera; species Panthera uncia. The sequence continues at coordinate 4,212,576 of NC_064810.1, forward strand.
GTCCGTGAGTTCGAGCCCCGCGTCGGGCTCTGTGCTGACAGCTCGGAGCCTGGAGCCTGTTTCGGATTCTGTGTCCCTCTCTCTCTCTGCCCCTCCCCTGTTCATGCTCTGTCTCTCTCTGTCTCAGAAATAAATAAACGTTTAAAAAAAAAAAAAAAGAAGACTGACCTTCCTGGAGATGGTATCTATTACTGAAGATCCTGGAAGTGTGTGTGTGTGTGTGTGTGTGTGTGTGTGTGTGCATGTACCCTCTGTCAAGTTTTATAATCAGCGATACAGTCACAAAAAGAAGCTGGAAGTTTCCCTCCTTTTCCCATGCTTGGGAGCAGTGAATATGGCACTATAATATGTTGCTCTTGACATGTTTACCAAAACTCTCCTGGGGGCTTTCCAGGCTAAGTCCTTTTTGGAGGCATAGCTTTTTGACAGTTTTTGAGAATATTCTATAGTATCTTGAAAAAGAAAGAGAAACTTCCATTTGTGATCATGGAAAGTGGGGTCACCTGAACCTAACGTCTCAGAGAGAAAAATTTAAAAACGGGACTTGAAGAGTGTATCTACTTGACTGTACTGGAGACCTAACAAGGAAGTGAAGAGTTCCAAAGCCAGGACGTGGGAGAACACTAAGTTTCAAGCAGGTGAGCTCAGCATGTAAATCTACTTTGCCTCAGGAGCATTTGCTAATTCCAGAAAAAGGGTCAAAAAAGAAGAGTAGCACTTTTGACAACCATGTGAGGCTAGTGGGACAGAAGTTGGAAGCTGGGCCCACCAAACGGAAGGTCATGTCAAATCCTTCATCTTCTTTGGGTTGGGATCAAAAACAGATGACTCTTAAAAACAAGAATGAACCAGAAATAGATCAGAACTTGAATAGCTGCCTCCAAATTTTAAGTCAACTGGGTGACCCCTGCCCCCACCAAGTCTCAATCCTTAGCACTTATTCAGATCATTCTATTCTGCTAATGGTTCCAAGTCCTTGGTATAAGCAAACACAAATCCCCAGAAGAATATATCATCTAATGCCTTAATTAAGAAAAAATCACCACAACTTCTCAAACGCATGGTCTGTCACACTATCAAATGTCACCTGGCACATAAGGAGAGATGCCAACGTAAACAAGTGTCGATGAGACAGGAGAAAATAATAGAGAATAGTGACGATGTGTGAGGGTTCCAAACAAATTGCCCAACAGACTTTACGATAAAGAAGATAATAAATGAAACAATATAGATATTATAGATAATATAGATATAATATAGATATAGATAATATAATATAGCTATAGATGTAATATAGACAATAAATGAAATTTTTGAACTGGAAACTACAAAAACTGACATGAAGATTAGAAGAAGAGTAAAATGAAGCTCTAAAACTAAAATTGCTTAACAATCGGTAGTTAACAGAGGGGTTTAACAGCAGATTAGGCACAGAAGAACCGGTGAACTGAACGACAGTTCAGAGGAAAAGAGCTCTGTCTACAAGGAAAACCAGAGAGATACAAGGATGGAAAATACAAAATAGACTGAAGGCTATAGAGAATATAATAAATAATAAGATCTGACATATGTTTCGTTAGGAGTCTCATAGGAACAGAAGGTTAATGGAGAAGAAGATGCAATGTCCGAGAATTTGTTAGATGTATGAAAGCCTTCAATTCACACATATTTAAGAAGCACAATGAGGGGCGCCTGGCTGGCTCAGTCGGTTGAGCATCCAACTTCGGCTCAGGTCATGATCTCGCAGTCTGTGAGTTCAAGCCCACGCCGGGCTCTATACTGATGGCTCAGAGCCTGGAGCCTGTTTCAGATTCTGTGTCTCCCTCTCTCTCTGCCCCTTCCCCGCTCATGCTCTATCTCTCTCTGTCTCAAAAATAAATAAAAGTTAAAAAAAATTAAAAAAAAAGAAGCACAATGAACACCAAAGAGAATACAGCAATAATAACAGACACAGCAGGGTATAAGTGCTGAAAACCAAAGACAAGGAAAAATCATACAGATAATAGGAGAGGGAAAAGAAGGCTGTTACTTTCACAGGATTAGCAATTCAGTTGTTAGCTGACTCTCATGAGAAACAATGGAAGCCGGAAGACAATGGAATGGTATCTGGATGGGTTTGAAACACAACCTGGAACAAACATCTTTCAACAATGAAGATGAAATAAAGATACTTCAACATACACTGAGACAGTTCCCCACCACCAGAAAACACAGAAGCTTTTGTTCTGTATCTTTTGTTGTAATAAACCTTAACTATAAGTATTAGCTGTTACTGAGTCTTACTAGTCCCCCTAGAATATCACTGAAGTTGAGGGTAGCTGTGCGACCCCGCCAAAACAATATCCAACTGAAGTATATGCACATGTGCACAAGGAGATGTGTAATTATATTACACATTTGATGTCCAAGTGGACCTATTTCAGCCTGTTTTCAATTCTAGAATTTCTTTTGTTTTTCTTTGGATTGTATTTCATTTTTGAATATGCAATACATTTATGCGGTTCAAAAAATCACCGTTATGTGCACAAAATAAAATTATACCCAAAGAAATCTTCCCTACATCCTCCACTTTGTTCTCCTCATCCCCTGTTCTCATTTCCATTAATTTTTCTTAGTTTCTGATTTACTCCTCCAGTGTGTTTTTATGTCAAAAATAAGCAAATTGCATGTGTATGATTAATATATGTTTACGCCTGTGTTTTACATATAGGTATATATACACATATGAGTACACTTATGTGTGAGTGTATTTACGTAGATGTGTGTATTCCTTATCATATTATTTTATAACCAACCAGTAAATGTGTTGCTCTGAGTTCTGTGAGCCATTCTAGCAAATAATGAAACCCAAGGAGGAGGTCACGGGAACTCAGATTTATAGCCAGTCAGTCAGAAGCATAGTAACAATCTGGGACTTGTGATTGCATCTGAAGTGTGGGGGGAGAGAGTCTTGTGAGACTAAGCCCTTAAGCTGTGGAGTCTGAGGCCATCTTCAAGTAGACAGGGTCAGAATCGAGTTGAATTATAGACCACCCAGCTGGGGTGGCAGATAATTGCTTGATGTTGGGAAAAACCTACCACACATTGGGTACGGATGCACTCAGAGTATCGTGTGTAGTGTAAGGAAAACAATGGGGTTTTTCTTTATGCACCCAAAATAATGGGGCTTCTTGAGATAAAAACAGATAACTTGAGTAGCTCTGTATTTATTAAAGAAATTGAAATGTGCAGTTAGAAATCTTCTCACAAAGAACACTCCAGGCCAGAAGGCTTCACTGGGGAACTGCACCAAATCCTTAAAGAAATAATACCAATTTTGTACAAACTCTCTCAGAATATTGAAAAGGAGAGAATACTCACCAATATACTCCACCCTGATACCAAAACCAGAAAAAAAAATAAGAAGAAAACCACAGACCAGTATCTCTCATGAATGCATATACAAAAATTTTTAACAGAATTTTAGCCAATTGAACCCAACAATATAGAAAAAGGATGATATATCACAAGCAAGTGGGACTCACCTCAGAAATGCAAGGTTGGCTTAATATTCAAAAATGTAATTTGCCATATTAGCAGACTAAAAAAGACAAACTATATAATCACTTCAAGAGATGCAGAAGGGACACTGGCTGGCTCAGTTGGCTGAGCGTCCGACTTCGGCTCAGGTCACGGTCTCACAGTCTGTGGGTTCGAGCCCTGCATCGGGCTCTGTGCTGACAGCTCGGAGCCTAGAGCCTGCTTTGGATTCTGTGTCTCCCTCTCCCTCTGCCCCTCCCCTGCTCATGCTCTGTCTCTGTCTCATAAATAAACATTAAAAAAATTAAAAAATTAATTAAAATTAATTAATTTAATTAAAAAATTAAACATTAAAAAAATAGAGGTGCCTGGGTGGCTCCGTCGGTTAAGCGTCCAACTTCAGCTCAGGTCATGATCTCACGGTCTGTGAGTTTGAGCCCCATGTCAGGCTCTGTGCCGACCGCTAGGAGCCTGGAGCCTGCTTTGGATTCTGTGTCTCCCTCTCTCTCTGCCCCTCCCCCACTCATGCTTGGTCTCTCTCTCTCTCTCTCTCTCTCTCTCTCAAAAATAAACATTAAAAAAAGAGAGATGCAGAAAAAAACATGTGACAAAATCTAGTATCCATCACTGATTAAAAACTCTCAGAAATCTTGAGGTAGAAGGAATTTCCTCAACTGATAAAGGGTTTCTATGAAAAATCCCTAATTAACATCATATTTAATGATGAACGATGGAATGCGTTTCCTCTACGACAAGGAAAAAGGCAATGATGTCTACTCTCAGCATTTCTATCCAGCATTGTAGTGGAGGTTTTATCTAGTGTAATCAGGCAAGAAAAAGAAAGCAAAGGCATTCAGATTAAAAAAGAAATGGTAAGGGTCACCTGGGTGGCTCAGCTGATTTTGGCTCAGGTCACGATCCCAGTGTCGTGGGCTTGAGCACCGTGTTGGGCTTCATGCTGAGCATGGTGCCTGTTTGAGATTCTCCTTCTCTCTCTTTTTGCCTCTCCCTCTGCCCCTCCCCTCCCTAAAAAAAATTCTTTTTTTGTTTTTAATGTTTATCTTTATTTTTGAGACAGAGCATGAGTGGGGGAGGGGCACAGAGACAGGGAGACCCAGAATTGGAAGCAGGCTCCAGGCTCTGAGCTGTCAGCACAGAGCCTGATGCGGGGCTGGAACTCATCAACTGCGAGATCATGACCTGAGCTGAAGTCAAACGCTCAACTGACTGAGCCACCCAGGTGCCCCAAAATCTATTCTTAAAAAAAAAGAAAAGAAGTGGTAAAACTCTCTTTTATTGGGGGTGGGTAGATGGCATTATCATCTACATAGACTATCCAATGTAAAAACAAAACTACTAGAACTAATAAGTGAGTTTAGCAAGGTTGTGGGATATAAGCTCATTATCCAAAAATTAATCGTATCTCTATTTGCTAGTAATAAACAGCTGGAAATTTAAAAAAATTTTAAGTATACTATAGCATCAAAAATGAAATACTTACAGGTAAATATAGTAAAAGAGCTGTAAGATGCGTATACTGAATACAGTAAAAACATTACTGAGACAAGTTGAAGAAAATTTTAATAAATGGAGAGCTAACTATGTTTCTTGAGTAAAAGATTCAATATTGCTAAAATGCCAATTCTCCCCAAATTGATCTAGAGACCCAATGCAATCCCAATCAAAAGCCAATAGTTTTGTGTAGAAATGTGTAAGCTGATTCTAAAATTCATATGTATATGGAAAGGATCTAAAATAGTCAACATAATTTTGAAAAAGAAAAACAAAACTGAAGAAATTATGTTACTGAACTTCAAGAATTAATGTAAAGCTACATTTATCAGGGCAGTTTATATAATGAAAGACAGACAAGTGGAAGGGAATGGAGAGTCCAGAATTAGATATGGTCCCTTGATTTTGGCCAATGGTACAAATTCAGTAGACAAAGATGGTATTTTGAATAAATGTGCTAGAACAATTGGATATCCACATTTAAAAGTGATTTCAATCCAGACTTCACATCATATGCAAAAATTAACCCCAAATGGGTATCTCACAGTATATGTATTGAAAAATCTAAAATTATCAAATTTCTAGAAGAAAAATACAAGAAAATTTCTGTGACTTTGGGTTGGGCAGACAGGATCTTAGATAGGACACAAAAAATATGATCCTAAAATTAAAAACTGGTAAATCGGACTTCAATAAAATTAAGAATTTCTGCTCTTTGATAAACACAGTTAAGAGAAGAAAAAAGACAAGCCACAAACTGGGAGAAAATATTTGCAAATCATGTACTTGATGAAGGACTTGGATACAGAATATATAAAGAAATCTGAAAGTCAATAATAAGAAAACAACCCAGGGGCACCTGGGTGGCTCAGTCAGTTAAGCATCCAACTTCAGCTCAGGCTCATGGTTCATGAGTTCAAGCTGCGCGTCAGGCTTTCTGCTGCTGGCAGCACAGAGCCCGCTTCAGATCCTCTGCCCCCTTGTCTTTCTGCCCCTCCCCCATGTGTACGCTCTCTCACTCTCTCTCTTGAAAATAAACATTTAAAAAAAATTTTTTTTAATATTTATTTTTGAGAGACAGAAGGAGAGGATCAGAGCGTGAGCAGGAGAGAAGCAGAGAGGGACACACAGAATTGGAAGCGGGCTCCAGGCTCTGAGCTGTCAGCACAGAGCCTGATGCGGGGCTCAAACCCATGAACTGTGAGATCGTGACCCGAGCCGAAGTCAGGAGCTCAACCGACTGAGCCACCCAGGCGCCTCTTAAATAAATATTTCTTTTAAAAATAAAACAACCCAGTTAAAAAATGGACAACTGACGTAGATACTTCATCAAATAAGATATACATATAGCAAATACATACTCAGAAAGAGGTGCTACGTCAGTAGTCATCAGGAAAATGCAGATTAGAAACTTAGGTACCACTGCACACCTGTTAGGATGCCCTAGATTGGAAGGACTGAGCATATGAGTGTTAGTGCAGCATGATGGTGGATCAACTCTCATACACTGATGGGAATGTAACACAGGACAACACTTTGCTTTAATACTTAAAATGTTTCACCCCATTTTCTTCTTGTTTGCCTGGTTTCTGAAAAAAAGCCCAATATAATTCTTCGCCTTGTTGCTTTATAGGTAAGGTGCTTTTGCTTTTTTTTACTTTGTTTTATTTGCCTCTGGTTTCTCATACGATTTTTCTCCTTGTCTTTGATCCTCTGTAGTTTGACATACTTAGGTGTAGATATTTTAGTATTCATCTTACTTGGTTTCATTAAGCTCCCTGGATCTGTGGTTTGGGGCCTGTCGATAATTTTGGAAAACTTCCAGCAACACTGCTTCAAATATTTCTGTTCCTTTCTCTTTCCCTTCTTCTGGTACTCCTATTACACATTATACCTTTTTACTTGTCCCACAGTTCTCGGATATTCTGTTGCGTTTTTTTCCTTCAGTCTTTTTTTTTTTTTTCCCTTCTCTTCCTCTTTCAGTTTGGGAATTTCTATTGACATATCCTCCAGCTCCCCAACTCTTTCCTTTCTTGTATCTGGTCTACTGATGAACCCAACAAAGGTGTTTCTCATTTCTGTTACAGTAATTAATTTCCTTTGATTCTTTCTTAGGGTTTTCATCTCTCTGCTGACATTGCTCATCTGTACTTGTATTTTGTCCACTTTTTCAATTGGAACCTTTAGCATATTAATCATAGTTGTTTCAAATTCCTGGTCTGCTAATTGCAAAATCTCTGCTATGCTTGAGTCAAGTTCTGATGCTTGCCCCGTCTCTTCAAACTGTGCTGTTTACCTTTAGTGTGCCTTGTTACTTGTTTTTGAAAGCTAGACATAGTATGCCAGTTAAAAGGAACAGAGGTACCCTGATGAACCTGGATGCAAAAGTCCTCAATAAGATACTAGCCAACCAGAGCCAACAATACATTAAAAGAATTATTCATCATGATCAAGAGGATTTATACCCAGGATGCAGGGCTGGTTCGATATCCACAAAATAATCAATGTAATACATCACATCAATAAAAGAAAGGACAAGAACCACATGAGTCTCTCAACAGATGCAGAGAAAGCACTTGACAAAATACAGCATCCTTTCTTGAGAAAAACCCTCAGAAAGTAGGGATAGAAGGATCATACCTCAAGATCTTAAAAGCCATATGTGAAAGACCCACCGCTAATATCATCCTCAATGGGGAAAAACTGAGAGCTTTCCCCCTGAGTTCAGGAACACAACAGGGCTGTCCACTCTTGCCACTGTTAGTCAACATAGTTTTGAAGTCCTAGCCCCTGCAATCAGACAACACAATGGAATAAAAGGCATCCAAAATGGCAATCAGGAAGTCAAACTTTCACTCTTTACAGATGACATGATAGTCTATATGGAAAACCTAAAAAGATTCCACCAAAAAATTGCTAGAACTGATCCATGAATTCAGCAAAGTTGCAGACTATAAAAATCAATGCACAGAAATCGGTTGCATTTCTATACACCAATAATGAAGCAACATAAGGAGAAATCAAGGAATCGATCCCATTTACAATTGCACCAAAAAGCATAAAATACCTAGGAATAAATTGAACCAAAGAGGTGAAAAATCTATACACTGAAAACTATAGAAAGCTCATGAAAGAAATTGAAGAAGACACACACAAAAAATGGAAAAATATTCCATGCACCTGGATTGGAAGAACAAATATTGTTAAAATGTCAATACTACCCAAAGCAATCTACATGTTCAGTGCAATCCCTATCAAAATAACACCAGCATTCTTCACAGAGCTAGAACAAACAATCCTGAAGTTTGTATGGAATCAGAAAAGACCCCGAATAGCCAAAGCAATCTTGAAAAAGAAAACCAAAGCTGGAGGCATCACAATTCCGGACTTCAAGATGGAGGCATCACAATTCCAGACTTCAAGATGGATTACGAAGCTGTAATCAAGACAGTATGGTCCTGGCACAAGAACAGACACTCAGATCAATGGAACTGAATAGAGAACCCAGAAATGGACCCACAAGCGTATGGCCAGCTAATCTTTGACAAAGCAGGAACGAATATCCAATGGAATAAAGACAGTCTCTTCAGCAAGTGGTGCTGGGAAAACTGGACAGCGACATGCAGAACAATGAACCTGGACCACTTTCTTACACCATACACAAAAATAAACTCAAAATGGATGAAAGACTTAAATGTAAGACAGGAAGCCATCAGAATCCTCAAGGAGAAAATAGGCAAAAACCTCTTTGATCTTGGCCACAGCAACTTCTTCCTCAACACATCTCTGGAGGAAAGGGAAACAAAAGCAAAAAATGAACTACCGGGACCTCATCAAAATAAAAAGCTTCTGTACAGCAAAGGAAACAATCCGCAAAACTAAAAGGCAACCGACAGAATGGGAGAAGATATGTGCAAATGACATATCAGATAAAGGGTTAGTTTCCAAAATGTAAAGAACTTATCAAACTCAACACCCAAAAACCAAATAATCCAGTGAAGAAATCGGGAAAAGACATGAATACACGCTTCTCCAAAGAAGACATCCGGATGGCCAACTGACACATGAAAAAATGCACAGTATCACTCATCATCAGGGAAATAGAAATCAAAACCACAATGAGATACCACCTCACACCTGTCAGAGTGGCTGACATTAACAACTCAGGCAACAACAGATGTTGGCGAGGATGTGGAGAAAGAGGATCTCTTTTGCACCGCTGGTGGGAATGCAAGCTGGTGCAGCCACTCTGGGAAACAGTATGGAGGTTCCTCAAAAAGCTAAAAAAAGAACTACCCTACGACCCAGCAATTGCACTACTAGGTATTTATCCAAGGGATACAGGTGTGCTGTTTTTTAAATTTTTTTAATGTTTATTTATTTTTGAGAGAGAGATAGAGAATGCAAGCCATGGAGGGGCAGAGAGAGAGGGAGAAAGAATCTGAAGCAGGCTCCAGGCTCTGAGCTGTCAGCACAGAGCCTGATGCAGGGCTTGAACCCACCAACCGTGACATCGTGACCTGAGCCAAAGTCGGACACTCAACCGACTGAGCCACCCAGGTGCCCCCAGGTGAGCTGTTTTGAAGGGATACATGCACCCCCCGTGTTTATAGCAGCACTATCGACAATAGCCAAAGTATGGAAAGAGCCCAAATGTCCATCGATGGATGAATGGATAAAGAAGATGTGGTATATAGATACAATGGTGTATTACTCAGCAATCAAAAAGAATGAAACCTTGCCATTTGCAACTACGTGGATGGAACTGGAGGTTATTACGCTAAGTGAAATTAGTCACTCAGAGAAAGACAAAAATCATATGACTTCTCTCATATGTGGAATTTAAGATGCAAAATTGATGAACATAAGGGAAGGGAAGGAAAAATAATACGAAAACAAGGAGGGAGACAAAACATAAGAGCCTGTTAAATACAGGGAACAAACTGAAGGTTGCTGGAGGGGTTATGGGTGATGGGCATTAACGTAGACACTTGTTGGGATGAGCACTGGGCATATACATAGGGGATGAATCATTGGAATCTACTCCTGAAATCATTATTGCACTATATGCTAACTAACTTGCATGGAAATGAAAAAATAAGTGAATAATTTTTTTTAAAAAAAGGAACAGAGGTAAATAGAACTTTAGCGTGAGTGTTTACGTTCACCTGACTAGGAGTGAGCTGTGTTTGTTATTTGCTGTGGGCTGTAGGTGCCAAAGGCTAAAATTTCTCTCCTATGTCTAAGATATGCCTAGAGACTCTTTTTAAAATTGGGTTTAGCCTTGTGGTTCTTTTACGCTGTAACCCTCTGTTATTTTTTTTTTTTTGAATGTTTATTTATTCATTTGGAGGGACAGAGAGAGAGAGAACAGGAGGGGGAGAGAGAGGGGGAGAAAAGAGAATTCCAAGCAGGCTCAATGCTAACAGCAGGAGGTCACGGGGCTCAATCCCACAAACCATGAGATCGTGACCTGAGCAAAAATCAAGAGTCAGATGCTCAACCAACTGCAAACCCCTGTTATGTCAAAGGAGCTTCTTTTGTGTGATGTTAAGATGTGGGGGAAGGGGAAATGTACAGTCCCAAGACTGAGTCTCAATCTTTTGGGGAGCCTGTGCTACTTGGGCGGTGGGCTTCACAAGAGGCCATATTGTTTCTTTGACCCCTTAGGTGAGACAGGAAGGTTAGAGGGGGCTGGTTTAGAGGGGGCCCCTCTGGTGTTGGGTATTTTCCTCCCACAGGTCAGTTAGTATCAGGGAAAACCGACATTGGTTAGACTCTGGCAAAAAGTTTCTCTTGAAGGCAGGCCATCGTGAAGGAGAACAGAGCCCTGGGGGCATATTTCAGACCGGCTGTTTTCCCTTCCCCCTGACAAAAGCAGGAGGGGACTTTTTCTTTGATCTTTACTCTGAGGGCCTGGTGGGGTTCCTGACAGAAAAACTCAGGAAAGTGTAGGGATTCCTCCAAGGTTTGGCCTGCAGGAGTTTTAATCTCTCAAAACGGTCCAAAACCCCCGTCAGCAGCAACTGACCAATTGCCCCTGAAGGATTCCTGCCTGATGCTGGCTCCAAGCTGACGTGGGATTCTGGGGATCTTCCCGTCTCTCCCATTTTCAGGCCGGTGGTTTGCCCTGTGACCTCAATTCTCGGGTATGTGTATGTTTTTATGTATAGCATAAAAATTGGAGGTTTATGTGCCGTGATCCAATCTAAGAGTTGTTTTCCCTTAACTGGCAGCTTTCGGACCACCTGCTATTATGTGAGACCTACTAGTTATTCGTCATACCATCATACTTGGGTTGTTTTCTGGTTTTGTTGCTTTTTAAAATTTTAAAATTTTGCTTTCACTATACAGGTTTTTTTCTTTCGTTTTTTTTTTTTAACGTTTATTTATTTTTGAGAGAGACAGAGAGAGACAGAGCACAAGCACGGGTGGGGCAGAGAGAGAGAGGGAGACACAGAATCCGAAGCAGGCTCTAGGGTCTGAGCTATTAACACAGAACCCGATATGGGGCTCAAATCCACGAACCACGAGGTCATGACCTGAGCCGAAGTTGGACGCTCAACCGACTGAGCCACCCAGGCACCCCATATAGTGTTTTTGGCTTTGTTAAGGGTCATATATTTTAAAAATAGCATTTTAATAAGTGAACAGATAAAATACGGAGAAGATTTTTTACAAACACACAAAAAAGACTACTTTAATAGGTAAAGAATCTTGTAAACCAATAAAAAAGGCCAGAGACAGAGGTGAAAATGGGCAAGAGATATGAACAGTTTACAGAAAATCAACACAAAGGCTCTTAGCTTAAAAGATCCTCAATTCACTCATGGCAAAAGCAATGAAAGTAAAAATCTCATCTGAGACTTCAATTTCTATCTCTCAGAGTGGCAGAGATCAAAGTCTCTGTCAACATGCTGGGCTAGACAGACTATGGGGGAACGGTCATTCTCACTGTGCTAATCTGAATCCTCTGAGAAGCAGCTATCCGAACAGGATAAAATGCACAAGAATTTGTATCAGGGGAACTGCCTACAAGAGGAGAGGGGGAAGGGGCTGAGTTAAGGGGGGAGAGCCATCAGCTGCAATACGAGTCTGACCCTAAGCCAAAGACAGGGGGACGGAGCCATGCAGTCTCAGGAGGGTTCAGCGAGGCCACCGGGGCATCTGGAACCCAAGCCGGCCATCGGCAGAGCCTGACTCTCCCAGGAGTGGGTTTGCCTGGTGCCCCTCTGCTCACACGGATTTTCTCCTTCACCAAACTCTCCCCTGAGCTCCTTTTTTAACTAGGCCTGACTTCGAACGTTGTGCTCATGTCTGCATTGTCCAATTTTAGAAGAACTCTGCTAAGTCAGTTTATCCGGATCCCCCTCCCTTTGATAGCTGATCACCCTCCATATCTGGTTGGGTTTGCTATCCACATGGTGTCTGATCGCCCAGCCCGCCTTCAGCAAAACACAGGAGGGGACCAGGAAAGTGGAAGGCGCCATATCTTAGAAAAAGGAGTTAAAATTCCAGAGAGGGAGACAAGGCCGTCCCAGGATGACGGTGGATAGGGGTGCCAGACGGCAGCTGCACGGTGACCCGAGAGCAACCTGGCTGACCCGAGTGGGTCGGAAGGCTCCAGAAGAGGAACTTGGTGGATATCTGATGGGACATTAGATTTGTTTTTTAACTAGAAGAACATTTTGGGATTAAACTGATGTAAGTAACAGAAAACCAAGCAAGCTGACAACCAACAAAAAGACAAGGAGACACGATGGTTGTACATGATGTGATTCAGCCACGAAGAACCTTCACTTAGCCGTGTTTAAAAAAAACAAACAGGGAGTCCTGGGTGGCTCAGTCGGTTGAGCATCTGACTTTGGCTCAGGTCGTGATCTCACCGTTCGTGAGTTCAAGCCCCGCGTCAGGCTCTCTGCCATCAGCACAGAGCCCACTTCAGATCCTCTGTCTCCCTCTCTCTCTGCCCCTCCTCTACTTATGCTCTCTCTCTCTCAAAAATAAATAAATATTAAAAAAAAAAAGCAAACAAAACTGGAGGCCACCATTTGAATATATCCCTAGACCAACCATCACAGTCACGTAACCAAAACTTGACACGGAGACACTGACTCTGACCTTAAAATGTGACCTTTCCCCACATCTGGGTGACTTTTCAGCTGTGAACAAGTAAGGTCATGCCTCCGGAAGGCATGGCCGTCTCCAGTGACAAGTGACCCTGGACAACAATGCACTAACTCACGCCTGCCTCGTAAACGCCGCTGCGACTACGGAGGCCTGGGCTTTCCGACCACGGTCGGTTGGGAGGTCTCCTATTCTCCAACCGTTTCCCACTCAGTAACATACTCATATCAAGGAAAAGTCCTTTGGATTTTCTCTTGACGGTCTTACTGATGCAAATGCTGGGGTTTGATCACACTAAAAGGCGTGGGTCAGGACTATGGTGTGGAGGAAGACAGCAGTGGGCGGTGTGGGGGGACCGCTCACCTACTGAGTGGCCGGCCCACAGATGATGCCTAACCTGGGAAAGCCAACAAGGGCCAGCCCAAGGCTGCCATTAGAGACGGGAAGTAAGGAAAGAGGCTGCTGAGAGATGGAAACTGCTGTCCCTGGGGCCGGCACGGCTGCGGTGCCCAGTAAGGGCTGGTGGCACTAAGGAAACGAGCGGCAGAGAACCGCCTTGTCTTTCTACATAAATTGTATTTTTTCTTCATATGATGATTACCACAACCCAGCACTTCTTGCTCCGTGAGTCGACTACAAAAAAACCACAACGCTATGCCTGGCAAGTGACGCTCCGTAGGCCTCTGCCTGGGTTTACTCCCCTGTCCCTTTTAACCTGCTTTTATCTGAGTCTATCCTGCTTTGCACCACGCCGTGTTCTGAAAACCATCTGGAATACTGTTTGAAAGCAGGCGAGCTACATTTGGGTCCCGCCTATTCATATCGTGAGTTGTTCCGTTAGACTACTGGACTCAAGCCAGTCTACCCAGCACACCCCTGGACTCCAGGGCAGAATCCTGGCTCTGCCACGAGCTCTGAGTGACGAGGGGCAGGCTGCTGAATCTGTGAGTCGGTCCCCTTGACTGTGCCATGGGGATGACAGACGGGACACCTCACAGGAAGTCGCCTGAAGTTAACACATACGTGCATTAGTGTGTCCTAGGTTGGCATGATGCTGTTGCTTTGGCACCATGGTCAGGGGAAGGCTTCAGGCAGTGTGGACCAGTGGGAACCCGGCGCTCTGGGTCTAATTTGGAACAATTCCCTTCTGGTGACGTGATTCTGGGTGAGCATCCCTATCCCACTGTCCCTACCCCTCCCAGGTCTCCCTCTTCTTTTTTTTTTTTTAAGTTTATTCCTTTAGTTTTAAGAGAAAGAGAGTGCAGGGAAGGGGCGGAGAGAGGGGGAGACAGAGAATCCCAAGCAGGCTCCACACTGTCAGCGCAGAGCCTGACGTGGGGCTCGAACTCACGAGCCGTGAGATCATGACCTGAGCTGAAATCAAGAGCTGGACGCTCAATGGACCGAGCCCCCCAGGTGCCCCTCCCCTCTTCTCTACCACAGGCTCCTGCTCAGTTTTCAAGCCGAATCCCCACCTTGTCTCCTCCATGGACCTCTCTGGCAATCCCATTCAATGGTACATTTGCTTCTGGAATATTCCACAACCACCCACAAAATCACCATATCGCCTTCACCACGGAAGACTGAAAAATCTGTTCTCTCCCAAGTATAACAGTTCTTGGTGGGGAAGGAGGGGCTTGGCCCCCAGGAGACATGCGGCCGTGTATAGAGACACGTATGGCTGTCACAGCCGGACGGGGTAGCCTATGGTATCCAGCAGCTGGACGTCTGGGATGCTACTGAACCCACGACACAGACAAGGTCATTGGTCCACAGGGTCAGTGGTGTTGAGGTGGAGAACCCTGGACTGTGACATCAGCTCCTTGAGCACAAGAGCCATGTTTACTGTCCTATTCTGCCACCGAGTGCCCCACCCGGGGGTTTTGTGTGAAGGAATGTTTACCGATAAGCCCCCCGGGGCTGAGTAAAGCGGGCCTTGGGTGAGTGAGGGACCCCCAAAGGGCAATGTGCTTTCCATCCAGTCCCCGTACGGAATGGGGAATGTGCTGAGACCAGGCAAGGGGGGGTTGCTGAGTCTTCGGCTCGTGCCCTGGCGTGCTACGCTCCTTGGGAGGATGAGCTGAGTGCAGAGACTACGAATTAAAAGTTGGAGAGAGGGACGTGCATCTCTCGCAATGAACCAGCCAGCAACGAGAAAGGAAGGCGAGCCCAGTTTTGGGAAAAGGGTGGATGATTGGGAAAGACTTCCTCCTCCGTGTTGGGGAAAGCCCACGCTCTCTCTCCTTTGTAGTAACTATTCATGGCTTAAGCATCCTTAAGCTAGGTGTTATGGATTGCACTGTGGCCTCTCAAAATCCACGTGCTGATGTCCTAGCTCGCGGTACCCCAGAACGTGACCTTCTTTGGAGGAAGGGCCTTCCAAGAGGTGACTAAGTTAAAATGAGGCCATTAGGGTGGTCCTACTTCATATGACTGGTGTCCTTTTTAAAGGGGGGAATTAGGACACACACACACACACACACACACACACACACACACACAGAAGACAGCTCTTTGCAAGCCCAGGAGAGAGGTTGGGACAGACTCCCCCTCACAAAGGGAACCAGCCCTGCCCACACCTTGACCTTGGGCGACCAGCCTCCAGGACTGTGAAAGAATGAATAAATGGCTGTTGCTTAAGCATCCGGTCCGCGGTGCTTTGTTAGGGCCCCCCGGGCAGAGGCAAACACTAGGCCAGGGCAGTTCTAAGCGCCGAGATTTATTTAAGCTATCGTGGGTCAGGCCGTCAGGAAGGAGGAGGTGTGGGCTGCCAGGAGAAACGACATCTGCTTTAATCCACGAGGGTGAGGACCATAAAAAGAAAAGGGAAGCAAGGGGCGCCTGGGTGGCTCAGTCGGTTGACTTCAGCTCAGGTCACGATCTCAAAGTTCGTGGGTTCGAGCCCCGCGTCGGGCTCTGTGCTGACGGCTCGGAGCCTGGAGCCTGCTTCGGATTCTGTGTCTCCCTCTCTCTCTGCCCCTTCCCCGCTCACGTTCTGCCTCTCTCTCTCAAAAATAAATAAACAGTAAAAAGAATTTTTTTTAAAGAAGGAAAGCAAGACGGCATCTGCTGAATTCTGGCATGTCTATGACTTTGGAGGGCTGTGCCACGCGTTCGAAGCAGGGCACAACATGGAAGCTCGGCGCTGTCCCACCCGCAGGCAAATGAGAGCTCAAGGCGGGGACACCCCCCCCCCCCCACAGGACACAGCAGCTGTCACCCCCATTCCCGCTTGGATTCCCAGCCTTTGCCTTTCCCTCTGAGGGCAAGCATGCCGCGGGGCTGGCCCCGGGGAAGGGAAGGCATCACGTGGGTGTCCTCATCACGGGTACTCACAGCTCGTCTTCAAAGCAGATTTTGGCATACTTGTCCCTGCCGCCCCCGCTGAGCAAGCGGTAGGCGTAGGTGTCCGAGGGGCACGGGGTCCAGTGGTCACATTTCTGCCTTTTAGGGGCTGGGGCTGCAACAAACAGGAACATAACGGTTAGCATCTTGCAGGTACTTGTCAAATGGACCCACTACTCGACCGTGAGCAGTGGCCCTTCGATCCCAAGACTCCAGCCTGGCAAGTCCCACCTGGAGTGGGGAAGGGAGTCACCAACTTTGCATTGGCAGCGTCCGAAATTCCCCTAGAGATACAGCTGGTTTAACCTGCATGTGTCTTTTTTTTAACGTTTATTTATTTTTGAGAGACAGAGAGACGGAGCACAAGTTGGGGAGGGGCAGAGAGAGGGGGAGACACAGAATCGGAAGCAGGCTCCAGGCTCCGAGCTGTCTGCACAGAGCCCGACGCGGGACTTGAACTCACAAGCCGTGAGATCGTGACTGAGCCGAAATCGAAGCTTAACCGACTGAGCCACCCAGGCGCCCCTGATCTGTGTTTGTCTTAAAATAACAAATCTGCACAAGGGAGAGGATGCTGGGTGGGCATAACAATTTCAGAAGGTGAGGGAGCCCCTGCCCAGGGCCGGTTCCCTCACTGACATTCTTAGCACACAATATGGAAAGAAAGCTCCCTTGGGTCGAAGGGGGCTGGTGAGCAAAGCAATAGCCATCTATGGAGCATTTACCCAGCTTCTGCATTTACACACCCTGACGCGCGCACACACACACACACACACACACGCCTGCTCTGGCCACGTGACCACTGTCCTTCCATATGAGCCTGAGACACTGAGTTTTTCCGCCAGGGGGCGACGAGGTCAGCGCTGGAGATGTCTCCCCAGCACCCGTACTTTACAGGGGCAGCACCTCAGGAGCCCAGCTGGCCTCGGGACAGCCCCGCGCCCCTCCCTCTGCCGGGTGCCATGTGGCCGTCCCTACCACGTGCCCTTCTCTGTCTGCCGTCGTCCACAGAACCCGCCGTGCCGTGCCCAGTTCAGATTTAAATCCCAAGCCCCCCTCTCGCTTGTCCAGTTTGACCAGAGGTGTGATCCGTGCCTCTCTGACTGAGGACGCACGGCTGTGACAGCCGGGCGGGTGGTGAGGCCCTGGGAGGCCCTGCTGGCGGGAATCCGGGTGCAGACGCGCACGGGGAAGGTCCAGAGCTGGACGGGCAGAACTTCTAGGGGAGCACAGAGAAGCAGGTGCCCCGGCTGGGGATGGGGGCCCACGGAGCTCTCCAGGGAGCACGTGCCCCATCCACAGCTTCCCCTCCCTCCTCGCCTGCCCCGCCCCTGAGACCTCCCCGCTGCCCAGCTCTCTGTTCTCTTTTCTTTCTCCTGGCCCTCAGCTTATCCCCCAGTCCCCTTCCCCCAGGAGACGGTGTCTGTCTCTTCTCCGCCGTGCTCCCAGCCCCCAGGTGGGATGTGGTAAACGCAGCGGCTCTACTGTTAGTTGACCGACTGAGTGGGCATCTGCACCCCCCGGGTGGGGGAGAAATCTCCTGACTTCAGAGACACCCAACTCTGTCCCCACCCCGCGCCCCATGCGAAAGCCGCGAGGGACCGTAGGGCTTTCTGGACACGTGTGGCTGCAGGCCCCGGTCCACCTTCACCAACCTTCCTTCCTATCGAGTCTATCTTTTAACACAAGAAAGGACCACGGGGTTTTTTACCTTTCCTTGTTTAATTTCTGCCGGAGAAAAATAAAGTGAAAGAAAAGGACTACAGTCCACGTTTTCACTCTAAAGAGTCTTGAGACTCTTTTCGGCTTATCTTCCTCCAGACGTTTCTATGCATGCAGAGGGCATCTGCAAAGTTGGTAAACATAGGTTGTATATATTCAAGCGGTACGTTACTTCCATAAGTGTTCACATAATGTACTCAATACGTTTTTTTCCCAATCTCTAAATTTAAAGCGAGGGGTCCAACCGTGAATGTGAAAAAGTGCCAAAAATACAGTATCTTCTCTGTGTCTCTGGATTTGGGGCACTACAGTATTTATTTTAGGTCTTTTTTTTTTCTTCCAATTTAATAAGAATACCCATTACTTCAAAGTTAGAGGTAATTTCCCTAAAAACGCACCGGGCATAGTATTTGAAAACGTTAACATACTGTTTAAAAGGAGATGTGTGCGGCGGGGGTCTGGGTAGCTCAGTCAGTTAAGCATCTGACTCTTGGTTTTGGCTCAGGTCACGATCTCACGGTTCGTGGGATCGAGCCCCGCACCAGGCTCTGCACTAACAGTGCGGAGTCTGCTTGGGATTCCTTCTCTCCCTCTCTCTCTGCATGCGTACGCGCTCTCTCTCTTTCTCAGAATAAATAAATAAATAAACATTTAAAAAATAAAATAAAAGCAGGTGTGCCCTGTCTCCTGGCGTGCAGACATCCTGTGTATACAGCCCACCCGGAGAGAATATTCTTGAACGGGGATCCACATACATCCTACCGGGTACTTGCCTTGCCTTAACATTGGTGTCCCTGTCCCCTTAACAAGCACACAGACTCGCTCCCTCGTGCGCGGACCCTGCTGTTCCCCACACAACTGGAACGAGAGTCACCGAAGCAGCCCTCTGCTCTCGGAGAAGGACACTGCTTCCGGGTCTTGCCATCACCCCAGACTGTAGGAGGGCCCTGGCCATGTGGTCCTCTCAACCTAGAGCTGAGAAGCAACTACGTGTGTCCTGAACGCACTGAGCATGATGACAGGAGTGCCATGTTGACTGACGGAGGTGGCCAGTGTCCCGTGTGCCCAACGGCCACACTGTGCCCCCCGGGAATGTGGAGACAGAACAACAGCAGATTAGTACAGTGATGGCAAGGGCTAGAGGAAAAGGGATTTTGGATTGTTCTAGAGCCAGGAGCCGGGACTCCACCTGGGAGAGAGACCTGGTGAAGGTCAGGAGGAAACAAGGGCTGGATGGGGCAGTGCGGGCTGGGTCCCAACCTGAGCTGTTCTGTTCTCCTGTTGCTGTCCCCTCTGCCCCGCCTGGCTGGGGCTCAGGGACACGGACAAGGTGACTGGCGCAGCAGGGCAAGCACAGTACAGACTTGACCCGCCTATCCCTCCCGCCCTCTCACCCCAGGCCTGACGCTGGAGTTTCCCAGCCGGGCCGTCCTTGGGAGATGGGGAGGAGGGCTCCCATAAGGATGTTCTCCCGTGGCCTCCTCCTCCCCTGGGGTCAGCAGCATGACCCGACTTGCTGTCTGCACGGCGGCCAGCTCCCCTGGGGGCCGGGTGGGCTGGGAGCAGGGCCCCACGCTTTGCCGGGAGTGCCATGGGCCGGTCTTCCAAACCTGTGGCCCCGCCACTCACAGGCCCTTGCAAAATGCAGGTGCTGCTCGTGTAGATGTGTGTGGGTGCGTTTTCTAGAAGGGAGGCGTTGGTTTTCATAGGATTCTCCAAGGAGAATGTGGTTCTTGTGACCAAAGTGACGTGGAGATGCTGTTTTCTCACAGGGCCTGGGGACGGTTGTGTAGCATTTTAAAAAGGTTTTCTGGGGGCTCCTGGGGGGCTCAGTCGGTTGAACGTCCGACTTCGGCTCAGGTCATGATCTCGCGGTTCATGAGTTCGGGCCCCGCATAGGGCTCTGTGCTGATGGCTCAGAGCCTGGAGCCTGCTTCGGATTGTGTGTGTGTTTCTCTCTCTGCCCCTCCCTCACTCTGTCTCTCTCTCTCCCTCAAAAATAAATAAACACGAAGAAAAAATTTTTTAAGGTTTTCTTAACCTTCTACCCATTCCCTAGAAGCACAAAATACCATTACGTGAACAAAGATCGTATTCGTTATTTGGAGTGGGGGTGTGGAAGGACAGATACATCGTCTCAGAAGACAGAGCTCTGTCCAAACCCTGCCTCTTCCCCACCATGCTCCCCAACCAGGTTCACTCCTTGACAAATTTGCAGAGTCTGACAACACAGATAGGTATTCAAAAAATACCTGTTAAATACCCGACACTGTGTTACATCTAGGTCCTGGGCACTTTTCCTGAAATTCATTCCCCAAAGACTGAACAGGAAAGCCCTCGTGAGCACCCAGAAGCTGACGCCCAGCCAGCACAAACAGCCAGCCTGCTGGTCAGTATCCTGCTTATGGGTCTCCCAAAAAACCCGCTTGTTGTTCTAAGTAAGACCCGATGTCCTGACGGGCGGTGTGGTTCCCACACGGCCGGCCTCCTGCTGGGAATTTCAGTCCAGAAATCATTCTCTTGCTGAGGGAAGTCTACCTTAGTTCTTATCCATACATTAACTAAAGCAAATATAGGTTCTTAGGCTCCACCCTGAACCCAGATTTTTTATTTCCTGGAGCAGGGTCCAGGAACCTGTCTTCCTGAAGTACTTCCTGATTTGGGAACCATGGCTACATTCACCCCTTTAAATGAGGAAGGTGATTCCAGAAATGCGATCCTGCCGTGTGCTCCAGGAAGAGAGGAAGGGTGCTCCCGGGCGTGTGCTGAGGGCATTTCAGCCATGTCAACTCGCCTCATTGTTCTATAGGAGATGAAAGTCCGGTCCACAAAAAGCAAAGCCCAGAAGGCACCCAAAGAGGGCTGGTGTCTCTCATAATCAGTGATAATGATTTCTCAGATGCCCCCAGGGCGGTGACAGGTGGTACACGCTTGGCACACCCACCGGTTCCCCTGGCTCAGTGATGCCAATGCAGAAAGATGCTGAACCCCACGGGGAGACTGTGTGGGCACACCGCTGTGTCACCTCCACTGAGCTTCTGTCCCCATGTCCCCCCAAAGGGAGTGGCATTGCACCTTCACTGAGGGGGCATGGGATTAGAAAGCAGGAAACGCAGCTGATCCCAGAGGACACAGCACCCCGGAAGGCAGGGTTGATTTTGGAACTGGAAAGAGCCTCAGACGTAGACCGCATTTACAATGTCCCCTCAGCGACAGAGGAGGGATCTCGAAGACACTGACAACTAGTTAAGAGCAGAATTAGAAGTGGTTTTTCGGGGAACCTGGGTGGCTCAGTCAGTTGAGCGTCTGACTTTGGCTCAGGTCATGATCTCTCCGTTTGTGAGTTCGAGCCCCGCATCAGGCTCTCTGCTGCCCACACAGAGCCTGCTTCGGATCCTCTGTCCCCCTCTCTCTCTCTGTCTCCCCCTCTCTTACCCACCCCCGTTTATGCTCGCTCTCTCTCACTCTCTCTCTCTCTCTCTCAAAAATAAATAAAGGTTAAAAAAAAAAGTATCTTTTTCAGGGGCACCTGGGTGGCTCAGTCAGTTGACTGTCTGGCTCTTGATTTCAGCTCGGGTTATGATCTCACGGTTCGTGGGTTCGGGCCCCGCATCGGGCTCTGGGCTGACAGTGTGGAGCCTGCTTGGGATTCTCTCTCCCTCTCCCTCTCCCCCTCCTCCGCCCCTTCAAAAAAAATAAATAAATAAACATTTCTTAAAAAGTACTTTTTCTGGCTTTTTTGTGCAACGGTAGCCATTTAGCGGTCATCAGCTCCTCTCACCTCAGCTGAGAATCTAGGAAGGCAGCTCACCACGGCTGATTTGCCTGGCTTGGTCCCCTCTCGCAAGAGTGCCTAAGAAAATGATTCGACGACCTCGTATCTGGAGTATACGAGAGAAAACTCCAACAGGATCCTCCTTCCCCTTGCTCTCTCCTGAAACTGACCTTCGCGGCCTGGGGTTGCAAGCTGTGTGTGGGGCACGCGGGGCCTCCCACCAGATGCACCCCTCGAGTGACGTACAAATTCTTCCACCGACACTTACTAAAATACCTGTTAGACATCAGGTACCGGCCCCAACCTGACGGGACCGCAGTCGACGCAGGAGCTTTCATACACGCAAACGCGGGAGACGGAAGGTAAGCTAGAACGGGTCATGGTACATTGTGACATGTGCCGTGGGGTGGGGGAGGGGGTGATCAGGCATCAGTAGCTTCACACGTACCCAAAACTCCCTGCAAATCAACAAGAAGAAAGAGAACCACCGCAGAGAAACGGGCAAGGCACACACGCGCAGTATACGGAGGAGGGGACAGGGCACAGGGACGAAGGCCTGGCGTTCCCAGTCGCCGCCTGCCACGGAACCACGGGCCCCGGGCCGAGGGGTCAGCACCTTCTGATGCCAAGATACACTCATCGGCAGGACAGGACAGTTCTGTCTGCGATTAGGTATCCAAACAGAGAGATGCTGTCACCAAGAGACGCTGGTTGGGAGAATGGACTGGAGCGGAAAATGGGGCGAAGGGGCAGGAAAAGTCAAACCAGGGCCGCCTTTGCCCAGGTAGGTGATAACCCGGCATCTTAACTCCCTCACCCGGGCAGAGGGTCAAAGACGTGAGGAGGAAGGGCGGTGAGGGGAGACTGAGGCCTGAGGGGAGAGAAGGAGCCGCAAGGCGCTCTGTCCTCCGGGGCGAGCACGGCATCCTTCACAAAGGAGCCAGGCCGACGCAGTCAGTCCTCTCACCAAACATGAGGAACAGGGTGGCACAGGGCAGCCGGAGCATGGATTCCCAACGGCCGGGTCGCGGAAACCACCAGATTCAGGGGTACTTGGGATGAGCTCAGATTTACCGTCTCGTAAAGATGGCGGGGAGGCAACATCCAACGTGGGGACGGTATGAGCCCAGCAGAGCACGGACTCGCGGGGTGAGAATTAACTTCAGAAAACCCAAAGCCACCACCCCGGGGCTGGGCGGCTGTGCCGGGAGGTGGGTCATTTTCAGAGAATAGTTTATGAAGTGGAAAAGCAAACCACGGATTAGGGGGAAAGCCCGAGGTTGAGGGGCGTCAGGGCCAAGTGAGGGGGGCTCAGCCCGCGTGGCCTCGGGCACGGGGGTGAGTGCTCTGTGGGTGCCTCCGGCTCCTGGGCCCCCGTCCGTCCGTGCCCAGCACCGATCTCACAGGCCAACACGCTCCTTCCTCTGCTTCAGATCTGATCAGACATGGGGGGGGTCACTGAGGACATGAGAACAAACACTCCCAGGAGGGTGTTCCCGTTATTCTGCTGAGCCAAGAGTAACAGAGGTCCCCGTGCTGATGGCAGGAACTGCGCTCACCTTGAACCCTGTCCAAAGCCAAGGATGACTAGGTCCCTGTGTGCTCAACAGGCACGGAGGAGTGCAGGTGTCCAGAGGGACCCAGGGGTTCGCTGAGGGCTGTACAGGCAGTGCCTGGCCAAAGGGTACCTGTGTTTGCACGGAGGCCACTCCCTGGGGGCTTGGCAATGGCACAAAATGAGCCCCACAGCAAAGCCCGCAGAGCCCCAAGGACGACGCGGTCCCTGTTAATGTCTTATCCACGCGAGCCCTGAACCACCAATCGATCACTAGGCTCAACCCCCAAACTCTGAGCCCACCAGACGCCCAGGAAGTCATGTGTCCCTCCAAAGTGGAGCCGACTGCCAGCAGGAGCCAGGACGCAGCCCTCACACCAGCCGTGGTCAGCCGCTCTCCCGCCACCTCTGGGTTTCCAGGAACCAGATAGTGCTTCAGTTGCAGGGGAAGGTGACAGGGCCTCCCCCGGCCTGCGCTGGGGCGGGGGGGCGGGGGGGGGGGGTCTGGGAAACCACACGAAGGAGCCCCACTCAAAAGGCAGGCCTCAGAGGCAGCTCCTAGAGGCAAGCCCACGTCCAGGACGGACGGCACATTTTGTATAACAATGGGGACGATGAGAAAGCCCTTTGAGGGTGTCTCCCATGTTCTCTATGTGTGTGGGCCCCACCTGGCACTGAGCCTCATCCAGTCTGGATACTGTAAGCGTATCCAATTGCATGCACATTCACTATGGAAACTTCATTTAAAATAAAAACAGTCATAATCACTTCCTAGAAAGTTACGGGTTTTTTAAAATTTTTTTTATGGGGGTGGTCATAAAAGGGAATTAATCCAAGGGCGCCTGGGTGGCTTGTCGGTTAAGCGTCCGACTCCTGATTTCTGCTCAGGTCCTGATATCGTGGTTTGTGAGATCGAGCCCCACATGGGGCTCTGCACTGACATCAAGGAAGCTTCTTGGGATTCTCTCTCCCTCCTTCTATCTCTGCCTCTACTCTGCCCATTCTCCCCCATAAATAAATAAATAAATAAATAAATAAATAAATAAATAAATAGCTTTTCAGAAATGCGATTAATCTGAAAAGGAAGAGATTTACAAGTTTTTTTTAAAGATTTTATTTGGGGGGGGGGGGGTCTCCTGGGTGGTTCAGCCAGTTAAGTGTCCGACTTTGGCTCAGGTTATGATTTCATGGTTTGTGGGTTTGAGCCCTGCATCGGGCTCTGTGCTGACAACTCAGAGCCTGGAGCCTGATTTGGATTCTGTGTCCCCCTCTCTCTGCTCCTTCCCCATTCACTCTCTCTCTCAAAAATAATAACCATTGGAAAAAAAGATCTCTTTTTAAGGAGGCCCCACACCCAACATGGGGCTCAATCAAACTCATGACCCTGAGATCAAGAGTCCTATCCTGTACCGACTGAGCCAGCCAGGCACCCCCCTTGCTTTTGCAACTTCTTAAAAATCATTACCCGGTTTTTTATATTTGCGCAAATTAATTTTGTAGGACCCATTTCTGCATTGGAAACGTGCCAGCTTACCTACTTACAATGAGATTTCGAAAAAGGGTACGAATCACTACCTGAGGGCCCCACGCCTTTTCCTATGGAGACTGTAACAGAGATTTTGTGGTTTCACTTCATTCCCAGTTTGCGTCGTATTCCAAATGCTTATTTTTATCTGACACCTCCTGGACATGAAGTTTCTTTGTTTTCCTAACATCATAGTTTGTCGTGGGGTCTCATATGGGGATGAGCAGGGGTACCCTACCTTGGAAAGGTGTGGGAGCCCAAGGGGCGAGTATTACCCCCCCCTTCTCCCCCTCTCCTCCTCATCATCACCATCACCATCATCATCATGATCAACTTCATCAACATCAAATGGCCAGCTTGGGCACAGCTGAGGCCAGACGCCCCCTCACCACCACGGCTGGGTTTCAGAACCGTGAGCTGACACATCTCATGGAACTCACCCTTGAGGACGGGCCTCTCACCAATGCTCCGGATGCTATAAGCAGCACTGGACAGGGATACCTCCGGAATGAGCTCTGCAAGCAGGTACCCAGAATACCAGGCGCATATGGACGCGAAGAGGAAGAACACAGCCTTCAGAGTGCCTGGGGACAGACAAGACACAATGGTGGATGCCCGGGGAACAGGTGCCACCCTAGCCCCCTTCCTGCACCACGTCTGCAGGGCGCTCCGAGGAGAAATTACTCCTGGGTAAGCGGGAGCCGGGTCAGGCCCATGGCTGCCTCGATGAAGCCATGATGGCTTCGCAGGCGCTGCTAAGACTAAGCATTTGTCGCCATCGCAGCGAAAGATGCAAACAAGTTAGGGATGTTTCCTACGCCCATTTTTTATATTTGCGCTCGGTCTGGGTCTCAGCTTCCTCAAATGCTAACATCAATGATTCATTAGTGGCTTGCGGACTGAAAATCCCAGAGGGTGGGGACTTTGTTTTGTTTATGCTGAGAACAGCACCTGGAGTCCCTGTAACACTGGGAACAGCCACCAAGCCTGTCATTATCATCACAGACAAGTTGGCGGCGAAACCTAGGTCTGGCAGAAGGAGAAAGTCCCTGGAGGGAGTCTTTCCGGTTGACTGGCTCTGGTACCTTCCTCCCACTTTTTTCTAATGTTTTATTATTTATTCTTGAGAGAGACAGAGTGCGAGCAGGGGTGGGGCAGAGGGAGAGGGAGACACAGGCTCCAGGCTCTGAGCCGTCAGCACAGAGCCTGACGCGGGGCTCAAACCCGCCAACGGTGAGATCGTGACTTGAACCGAAGTCAGCTGCTCAACCAACTGAGCCACCCAGGCGCCCCAATTAAAAAAAAAAGGCATCACCCACTCCTAGGTCAGGGGAAGCCTAGGGGGTCAACTCCTCGTCCCTTCACAGACAACCTGCCACCAGTCCTTTCTGATTTCAGCCCCCAAATATCTCAAAGATCAGGACTCAGTTCAGGATCACCCACAGTGCCAAGATGGAGGCCCAGCATAAAAAGGCAGCACGAATTTCCCGATCAGCATTTAACTATGTGTTAATGGGTCCAGTCCTAAGAATTAAGAAAAAGCAGGACAGGGGGGAGGGAGGAGAGGATAAAGAAAAGAAGGTGGAAAAAGAAAAGGGGAAGGGAAGGGACCCACCCCCCGCCCCCCCGCCTGGCCCCACCATGTTCTGGCTGCCTCACGTCTGCACCCACTCAGGCCAAGCACCTAGAAATAACTGTCCCCTCCCACAGCCTCCAGGCCTCACCTCCCACAGGTGGCTCAGGGCGGCCGTGCTGGTCGAGGCCTCCCAAGTCCTCCACGCTGCCAGCGCCCTGTCCCTGGAGGGCAGACTCCCCTGTGCATGGCCTCTCCAGACGACCCTCCTGCTCCATGACGGGGCTCCCACTTTGTGGGCACGGCTGGCCTTCTCTGCCGGCTCTCCCTCCCAGGGCGCAGCCCGGGCCTCTCCTCAGGACCC
This sequence comes from Panthera uncia, assembly GCF_023721935.1. Classification (NCBI taxonomy): domain Eukaryota; kingdom Metazoa; phylum Chordata; class Mammalia; order Carnivora; family Felidae; genus Panthera; species Panthera uncia. The sequence goes on from NC_064810.1 coordinate 4,239,593, forward strand.
CGGGGCCGGCTCACCCAGACGATCCTCTGAGTTCCTGGTAGGGGCGCCCCACCGCGGACCTGCGGTCAGCACCCTGGGATGTCTAGGCTGCGCATTTGGCACGTTCCGGAAAACCCTTCCTCCTCCCTGCCCCCCAGGTCTGCTCCTGACCCGCGTGCGGCCCATCCCAGTGCATGGACGGGGTCAGGTGCCAGGCAGCTGGGACCCTTCCTTCGTGGCACGCTTCCCTGCCCAGCCCTGATGGAATCCATCGGCCAGTCTCTATGGGTTTACCTCCACCATAAATCTCACCTCCCCGGACTTCTCTGCCTCTCTCTAGCCTCCCCCTCCCCAGGCCACGACCATCCTCAATCTTCCCTCCCGCTGACAGGGAGAGAAAATCCCACACCCGCCTGGGCTCCCAGATGACGTGTCCATTTATCACAGGGGGTACAATAAAGATTATGTCTGGTCTTTGTCCCTGTCCCTGGCAAGAGATCCTAAAACCCTTGCTATCTCTTGTCTCTTAGGAGTGTCTGCGGTGTTCATAAAGGAGCCCCTTTCAACCACACCTGAGCCCGTGCTAAGGAGGTGACAAGGAGGGAGGGGAGGTCCTTAGGTAGCTTTTAGGGAGGGGCTGGCCCAGCATGTGCTGGACCTCCAGGAGAGGAAAGGGAAGGGAGTCCCACCTGGGTCACCTGGTCATGTAACCGAGGCATAATAAGATCCAAGAACTCTGGACTCCCGAACCTTGAAGGTGGGTCCCTTCCTGTAGCAAACATTCGGGTGTGTGAGGACGGTAATGTGCCATCAGCCCACGGGGCAAAGGCCCAGAACTCCGAGGCCGGGGCCCTCCCAGCCTTCCCCCCAGAAGCTTCCTCGTTCGGTTGGTCCTCCCGATCCGTGGGTTGTCCACTGGGGATGTTAACTCGAGCCGGTGTGTGTGCACGGGGGCGGCTCCTTAGCGCAGGGGGTCGTGCGGATGGGACAGGATGGGAGGCTTCGGTTTGACCGTGATGAGTCAGTCTTTTTCAAGTGTGACCTTCGACATCAACTCCCTCCTTCCATTCTGCAAACCCCGCGGTCCCGAAGGTTGCTAGAAGGTTCTGCGGGGATGGCTTCTGTTGTGAAGCACCTGGGGCAGTTGTGACCACCGTCATTTGCAGGACTGAAGGGACCCCTCAAAGCTGGAAAAACCAGCCACAGGAAACAAAATGAGAGCCACAGGTGTGGCCGACCCTGTTCCTGCAACTCCTGGGTTTGTTCTGTACCAGGTCACACGATTCGAGGGAGCCCAGGCCCTCTCCTGTCTCACACGTTTGTATGAGTTTGTCCCTCCGACTACAGGGTGCTCTCCTCCATGACCCCCAGCCTTCTCTCTCTCTCTCTTCAAGGCTCCCCCCGACCTCAGTGCGGCCTGCCACACACCCTCATACCAGCCCTTCATATGCCCTGCCAGCATTGCACACCAAGGGTCCTCCAGGAGAGTGCACGGGCCATGGGCCACGTATGTTCCAGAATATTCCGTTGGATGCACATCGAGTGAACAGTGTGGTAGGACTGCTGGAAATATGGAGTCAGCATTAACGGTGTCAGGTTCAAAGCAACAATAGTCCACTGTGTCGTGTGTGTGTGTGTGTGTGTGTGTATGTGTGTGTGTGTGTGATCACGGCTGGGCTATTTTATCCAAGTGTCACATTTAAAGAAGAAAACTGGCAACGAGAGATTCTTCTCAGGATCTTCCAGGCGCCACGTCCCGTGTGAGATCTTGGAGCAGAGGTGCCGTTTAGCGTGGAGAATTCTGGAACGGAACATGATGCTACCTTCCAAATGTGGAAAGGACAGCGACAGGGGAGGAAGACGTGATTTCGTCCCCAGCTGAACAAGGACAAATGAATGGAAGTAACGGGGAAGAAAATAAGGAACGAATAAGGAGCCCGTGCATCCTCGTAAGCAAGAGTATAAACCGTGGCCGGCCTGCCTTGCAAGGCAATGAGCTCCCGACCCTGGACATTTTCCAGGGCTCCTCGGAAGGCTATGGAGTGTGTGTGCTTCAGGTGAGGGGCGAGCCAGTGACCTTGCAGCTTTCTGGGGTTGGCTGAGAGAAGCCGAGAGCTAGAGCCAGAACCACCTGATGGCAGGAGGGGAGACCAGGCAGCACAGGCCGGGGCCAGTCCACCGTGAGACCTAGGCGGCAGGTGCTGGGGATGAGCTAGACCATCAGCCAGTGCACAGGCCGGTCACAGTCACAGAAGCATCCCGGCTGGCAGGGGAAAGCAGGCCCGGGAGCCTGGACAATGTCCAGACAAGCTGAGGCACTTGCATCAGGAGCTCAGTACCTGGGGTGAGTGGAGAGCAGATGGGACACGGGGCAGTTTGTGGCGATAGCCTCAGACCCTGGGCAGCAGAGAAGAATCCAGAGCCCCAGCAGGGCACAGGTGAGGACTCATCTTGGGAAAGGTGGGAGCCAGACCTCAGCTAAGACGGCTCCCTGGACCTGCGTGGGAGGGGGTCCGGCAGCTTCCGAGGAGGTGGGGGGGATGGTGAGGAAGTATGCAGAGTTCAGGAACCTTCTGTGACCCTGTAACCAGGATCTGGCCTCTTCTTATAAAGTAATGAAGTCCTCGGTGGCTGACAGATACGTATCCTATGTGCTTCCGTGTGGCAGGCATCACACGTGAGGGCTAGAGCGAAGGTCAGTTCCAAGCACAGATAGGGAGTCAGTGAAACTCCTCTCCAGACACTCTCGATCACTGTGTACTCCTGCCTCTGTGTGTGTGTCCTGCCCTCATCGGCGCCCGCAGATTCTCGGGGTCTCGGGCCGGCCCCGGCCCCTTCACTTACGCTGCAGAAGACGGCAGTCCCAGAGTTCACGCTAAGCCAGGCTGGAGGCAGGTGGCTCTCAGGGCTCGCCCTACCCCTCCAACCCGGGGCGGGGGGGGGCCCTGAAGAAGGCAATTCTGAGCCCGTAAGAACACACCTTCTTTGGTGGGACTTCTTCAACGTGAAGTAGGACGAGGAAGCTGTCTGTCCCTAGCAGCCTCGCCGACACGAACCCAAACCCCCGTCACCCTGGAGGCAGCCACACCTGCCCCTCTTGTCCCCGGTGGGGGCCGAGCAGGCTGGCGTGGCTGAGCCCTATTCATCCTACTCGGGACTTGGCTGCTGTGTGGCTCCAGGCTCAGCCGGCCTCAGCGTCCACAGTTGTCGCTGTCCTGTTGACTGGGGCTTGGGGGCAGAGAGACTGGCAGGTATGACACCCGAACACCACAGTAGGTTTGGAAGGTAACCTGCCTTGTAAGGTTCGCACACCAACGCCCTACTTCTGCGGAGTTAGGACAACCACCACCGAGCAGCTGCCCCACTGGCGAAGGGCGGTGCTGGCTTAACTCACTTCACCCATTCAATCTGAAACTGTCCTTCCTGTGAACTTTCTGCCTGGGACAGACCCAGGGCCGGACTGAAGTAGCCAGGAAAATGTCGCTTCCAAGAACGTTGCCAAATCCTTAGCTCACAAAATCCAGAGCAACACGGTTCTGAGTGACCGCAGGTGACCTTCTCTCATAACCACACACATCCATATAAATACAAATCTGGTGCCGTGTCAGAGCCTTGTGTGAAAGGACCACATGATTCGTGCAATGACTCATAGGGCTATGTGTGAAAAAGGTGTAGGGAGGGGAAAGCAATCTGAGAGTATTCAGCATTTTCCATCAAGTAACCGGCAAAATATTGTAAGAATACAATACAGAAATAATGGGGGGAAAAATCTTCCCAAATAGCTATCATGAAAGCCAGTGTCCTGGGGGAGATGTTTGCTCCCCCCACAAAAAGAGACACGTATTTCCACCCATGTATCCTACCATCCACACGAGTTACCAAAAGCCATGTTGTTCATAAACAACCAGTTTTATAGAGAACGTGACGATTCCACACAGTAAAGAAAAATCTTCAAATCCGTCTTTCCAAACTTTGGGTCCGGAGCTGCGAAGGTGGCCTTTAGAACTCTCTGGAGTTGTGACCACACAGCTGGAAAGCTAGTGCCAGAAGGAAAGAGGGTCCTTGACCCCCTCCCAGCAGACAAGCTGTCCCCCAGGGAGGGGAGGGGGCTGCTAAAGAGGCCAAGAGATCTTTCCACTTCTGAACTTCCCCTTTTTGGGCAAGGTCTGCAGACCGGCTCCAGGAGGAATCCGGATCCCTCAGATTATAGGAAGGAAACAGCAAAACCAATCAGAAAGGAGGCAGGTGGGGCAGGTTAACGCAGGAACCCAGGGCGCCCTGTAAAGCCAGGCAGCCAGGCAAGTGACTGTGGACAGTGGCCACGGTCAGGAAGGCCGGCTTCGGGAGACCAAATGACTGGTGGGATGACCGTTTTGTTTTTCTTTCCCTTTTCCTATTTCTCCCGGGCTTTCTGCGGGTCTCAAGTCGTTTGGTATTTGGAGAAAATAACAAGGGCCTTATAGAGAGTTGCTACCAGAACTGTTACAGTCAGTGACACGGGTCACTCCCTGTTAGTCCCTCCCCATGTCCCGCCCACCCACATCCCCCAGGGACTTAAAAAGGCTGCCTCCCGGTGGCGCCTAGGTGGCTCAGTCCATTAAGCGGCTGGCTTCAGCTCACGTCATGATCTTTCGGTTTGGGAGTGAGTTCGAGCCCTGCGTCAGGCTCTGTGCTGACAGCCCAGAGGCTGCAGCCTGCTTTGGATTCTAGTCTCTCTCTCTCTCTCTCTCTCTCTCTCTCTCTGCCTCTCCCCTGGAACCTGCTTCAGACTCAGTGTCTGCCCCTCCCCTGCTCTCCCTCTGTCTTTGCCTCTCAAAAATAAATATTAAAATTTTTTTTTTTTTTTTACGGCTGCCTCACTGTCCTCTCCACTTTCCATAATTTGCTGGGCTGGTCAGTTTGACCTGTGGCTGATGACCCCTGATTCCAGCCACAGGACCACCAGGTGGAGCCCACAAGTGCCTCTAGCCGGCAACTGCCCGCCCCCCTTGCTAGCGCCTGAGGTCCTGGACATCCCGGCCGGCACACGCCCTTCCCCGGGACCGAGCCCCCGTCCTCCGGGAGCTCGTTGGGTCCGGCTGTGCCTGCGCTCACCTGAGACCTACTTTCCAGGCAAAGCGTCAGACTCCCGGAGCCGGGAAACGGTGTAGGTCTTACCTGCGCCGGGAACCCCGGCCAACTGGCCCCTGTTGGATTCGCTTTCCGCATTTCAGATCCCGGGGCTACGAGGAGACCCGGCCCCAGCGCCGGCCCCGCCCTCGGGCTCGGCCGCGGCAGGCACCGGGAGGGGTCCCGCCTAGGCGAGGGGGCGGGTCTCCCCGGCCGAGGTCCCCTCTTCCTCCTGCGGTGGACGCAGCACTCACCGGTCGTCCCTGGGCGCATCTTCCAGGTGCGGCTCCCTGGGGACCCGAGGGACCTCGCTGGGACCGTGTGGCGAGGAAGGCACCGAGACGCGCCCTCGAAGCGCACAGCGGCGGGGAAGGAGAGCAAAGGGCGGGCGCAGGGGCCGAGACGGAAGTGCGGGCCGGTGCGGGCCGGGCGGGTGCTGGGCCGGCAGGTGCCTGCAGATCCGGCAGGTGCGGGCCGGCAGGTGCGCGGGGCGGCGCCCACGAGCTCCAGGCCGGCAGCCCGGGCGGGATGCTCCCTCCGCCCCGCCGACAGGGGGCCAGGAGTAACGAGCAGGGTTTGTTCCTGAGGCAGGACACTGGGTCCCAGAACGGTTCGCGGCCTCAGCTCCCAATATAATGTCACACAAGAGGAAACAGCTACAAAGACAAGCATGTCCTGAGCCTCTGAATCGTCAAAGCCGAGTGCTAGCAGGGTCCAGGCTAGCGGTCAACAGCCCCTGGGCCAAAGTCATGAGGCTCCTTGCTTCATCCAGAACGTTCCCGCCGCCCACCACAGTCCTCCACCTCGTGTCCTTTTTTAACCTCAGGGCCTGACTGGGGAAATGTGGCAGGGACAGTGCCCCCGGGCGCCATCGGTCAGGGTCACGGGTTTGCAAGCCCTTTTGTTCACAGGGAGGCCCGGGGCGGCCAGGGCCGCAGTCCGGCAGGTGTTCGAAGAAAGCTTCCCAGAAGACGCCCCAGCTCCTAATAGGAAGAGTCTCTCTCTGTGTAGACTCACATTCCAGACACCCATCGGGTTTTTACAGCTCTTTGGAACACACCGTAGTCATCGTGGCCTCAGACTGCCAAGGGCAAGTTAAGGCTCCAAGGGCAGTTGGTCACCTTCGCAGAGCAAGAGTGTTCCAGGTGGACAGGTCTTTGCAAAAAACCCACTCCCACCCCCCGCGTCCGTGGCCCCCACAGTTCTGCTGGTCCCTGTTTCTCTTCTCCGGAAAAGCCCAGAGGCCTCGACGTGCAACACAAAGTCCCCTCACCTAGTCCCAGGATACGCATCAACCTGTGGGCTGTCAAAAGGGACTTGACCGTGACCCTTCTCCATTGTGGTCTTTGCCTCCTGAGGAGCTGCTGCGTGGCCCCATCCAGGGAGCCTGGGACACATGTCCTGTGGACAGTTTGGCTTGAGTCCTCCAGGTCACCCCCTCCCCCAATGGTTCCCCACATCAGGGCGATCCGAAGACGGGGTCTCCCAGCTCCAGGGCTTGAGAACTGTACCATAGCTTCAGCATGGCACATTTCCCTTGGGATGCCGCTTCGGGGCTGCTCTCCAGCTGCTCCTAAGTTACATTGAGCAAGCGCATCGATTCATTAAAGTGGATGTTGGGGGGCGCCGGGACGGCTCAGCCAGTTGAGCATCTGACTCCTGATATCGGCTCAGGTCGTGATCTCACGGTCGTGCTGCCAAGCCCCCCGTCCGGCTCCACGCTGAGCATGGAGACTGCTCGAGATTCTCTCTCTCTGCTCCTCCTGCCCTGTTCATGCGTGCACACACACATGCTCTCTCTCTAAATAAAAAAATAAAATAAATAAAAATAAAAATAAAATATAAAAATAAAAATAAAAATAAATAAAAATAAATAAAAATAAAATAAAATAATTAAAAAAAATTTTTTAATAAAGTGGATATTGGTTTCATTGACCAAGAGTCTCAACTTTTTGTCTTTGGCTCACCTGATTTCGGAGATTGAGCGTTTATGTCCTGTTGTTTCCTTTCTTTTTTTTTTTTTAATGTGGTAAAAAAAATACATAATATAAAACCTACTATCTTTTACCACATTTAAAATTTTACATTTTAAGTGTACAGCTCAGTAGTGTTCAGTATATTCACATTGTCGTGCAACAGATCTCAGGACATTTTGCAAAACTGAGACTCTGTCTCCGTTAATATCAGCTCCCCTCCCCCCACCCCCCGGCTCTTGGCAACCGCCATTCTACTTTCTTTTTCTATGAAGTCATCTCCTTTAGATACTTCACAGAAGTGGAGCCTCCACCATTTGTCTTTTTATGACTAGCTTATTTCACTTAGTATGACGTCCTCAAGGGGCATCCGTGTTGTGGCACGCGACAGGATTTCATGCTTTCTTAAGGCTGAATAATACTCCGTCGTGCATGCGTTCCACATTTTGTTCATCCATTTATTTGTTGATGAACACTTGGGTTACTTCCGCCTCGTGACCACCGTGAGTAACGCTGCTATGAACATAGCAGATGGATGCACATCTCTTCGAGACCCTGCTTTCAATTATTTTTGGGTACACACCCTGAAATGAGATTGCTGGATCCTATGGCAATTGTATTTATAAGTTTTTAAGGAACCACCGTGCAGTTCCCCTCGGTGGCTACACCATTTTATATTCCTAATATAAAGTATTGGTGTGCACGTATTCCAATTTGTCCACATCCTCACCAACACATGTTTTGTTTTGCTTTTAAATTTTTTAAATAGTAGCCATAAGGGCTATGGGCTGGTATCTCACTGTGGTTTGATTTGCATGAGTCTCTAATGATGAGTGATACGGAGCATCTTTTCGTATGCTTTTTGGCCATCTGCATATCATCCTTGGAGAAATGTCTGTTCAAGTTCTTCGCACATTTTGTAGTCTGATTTTGTTGTTGTTGCTGCTGAGCTGTAGGGGTTCTTGAAATATTCTGGATATTAATTCCTTATCCGATGTACTGTTTGCAAATATATCCCCTGATTCGGCAGGTTTCTTTTCTGCTGTGTTGATTGTGTCCTACGATGCACAGTTGATAAGTTTGATACAGTCTCCTCTATTTTTGTTGTTCTTGCCTGTGCTTTCAGTGTCACGTCCGAGAAATCATTGCCAAAGCCAGTGTTGTGAAGTTTTTCTCCTGTGTTTCTTCTAGGGGTTTTACTGTTTTAGGACCTACATTAAGGTCCTTGATCCATTTTGAGTTAGTTTTCGTATGTGGTGTTAGGGAAGGGCCTCACGACATTCTTTTGATGTGGATGTCCACTTTTCCCAATACCATTTGTTGAAGAGACTGTCCTTTCCCTATTGAATGGTCTTGGCATCCTTGTCCAAGATCATATGACCATATATGCAAGGGTCTCTTTTTGGGCTCTCTGGTACATTCCATTGATGTATACAGAATCTTTCTTTATGCCAGTACCACGTTTTTGATTACTGTAGCTTTATAATAAGTTTTGAAATCAGGAAGTGTGAGCCTTCCAACTTTTTCTCTTTCAAGATTGTTTTGGATATTCAGAGCCCCCTCGGATTCCACTGGAATTTTTGGTTGGATTTTTCTATTTCTGTAAAAAAAAAACCACAAAACATCATTGCGATTTTGATAGGGCTTTCATTGACTCTGTAGACTGTTTTGGGTGGTAATGATAGCTTAATGATAATAAACCTTCCAATCTGTGGACACCAGGTGTCTTTTCATTTATTGGTGCCTTCCTTCCTTTCTTTCAGCTACGTTTTCTAGTTTTCAGTGTATAAGTTTTTCTGCTTCCTTGGTTAAGTTAGGGTTTGTTTTCATTTTGCTCTAATCACCTGCATTAGACCCTGTTCCCCATTCTCAGCCGGTCTGTAACAAACATGTCTAATCAATTCTCCCTAGCAGCTCCCATTATTTGAGAAAAAAAAATGATATAATTTCCATTTCTGCTGATCTATACTAAGGAATTTTTTTTCTTTTATAAAAAGTAAACGCTATGTATACTAACAGTGAAAAATGTAAAAAAAAAATCTATGAGGCTAATAAAAGGCGGGATGACTATTTAAATAAATTACTATTACCCACTTGGAACTCAACTCAGGAACTTAAAATGATTGGTATCAAGATTATATATTACTTGTAATATACATGGAAAATATACATGAAATTTACTTTAAGTGAAAAAGCAGGAACAAAAGCAGACATTTATGCCTATAAGAAGACTAGACGGAAACACATAAAAGCAAAAAACCTGTGGTATTTGCCTGTGCGTACTATAAAGCCACATTACCTAAAAAAAATTTAAATAAATAAGCACTACAAGATATGGAAGCAACCTAAGCGTCTATCGATAGAGAGATGGGTAAAGATCTGCTGTAGACATATAATGGGATATTACTCAGCTATAAAAAAGAATGAAACCTTGCCATTTGTGACAACATGGATAGACTTGGAGAGTATAACGCTAAGTGAAGCAAGTCAGACAGAGAAAGACAAATACGACATAATCTCACTTCTATGTGGAATCGAAAAAACCTACCAACCAACCAACCAACCAACAAAAACCAGAAACAGACTCATGAATACAGAGAACTGGTGGGTGCCAAAGGAGAGGGAGCTGGGGGGATGGGTGAAACAGGTGACGGGGACGAAGAGGCACAAACTTCTGCTTGTAAAATAAGTAAGTCCCAGGGCTGAAAGGTACAGTACAATATTGGAATGCCTTTGTATGGGGACAGACGGTAACTAGCTGGCAGTGAGCGCTGTGTAGCAGTAAGGCATAGAATGCCGACTCATTGTGTCATACACCTGAAATGAACACAGCACACAGTTCCCCCTCAATTCCTCATGCGTCTGTGGGCCACTTGGGCCACAGGCTCATCGGCACAGCCCTTCCCCCTCAACAGGTCCCTTCCCTCCGCTAGGTCCAGGGTTCCCTCCCCAGAGTCCCCAGAGACAGCTACTGTCCCTAGCATTCCCCGTGGTCCTCAGAGCCTGTCTCCTCATACGCAAGCCTGCGTATATCTCCCTCAGCCTTTTTACACAAAAGATATATTGTACGTGGTGTTTCACAACTTACCTTTTTATGTTAGAATATCTTAGAAAGCTTTGTACATAAACACACCCGGGCTTTGCTTATTCTTCCTGAGTGCTGTGTTCGATTCCATGGTTGGGTGAAGCACGTCTCTGTTACTTTTTTTGTCTCAAAACTTTATTTAAATTCTAGTTAGTTAACATGTAGTGCAATATTGGTTCCAGGAGTAGAATTCAGTGATTCATCACTTACACACAACACCCAGGGCTCATCACAACCAGTACGCCCATCACCCATTTAGCCTATCCCCCCCACCACCACCTCCCCTCCATCAACACTCAGTTTGTTAAGAGTCTCTTGTGGTTTGTTTATCTCTCTCTTCTTTCCCCCACGCCCTCCACCATGGTAAATCATATCTTTAAGCCACACCTTTTATTTTGGGATGAACATATTCTTTAAATAGGTGTAGAAGGGCAGTTTTGGTTATTTTTAGTCTTTTGCACTATTAACAATGCTGCAGTGAATAACCTTCATGTATCCACGTTGGCATAAATATTGAGAAACGTTAAAAACAGATTTTCTAAAAAATGACTGCTCGGACTTCAAGCTATACTACAAAGCTGTAACCATCAAGACCGTGTGGTACTGGCACAAAAAAAGACACTCAGATCAATGGAAGAGAATAGGGAACCCAAAAATGGACCCACAGATGTGTGGCCAACTAATCTTTGACAAAGTAGGAAAGAATATCCAATGGAATAAAGACAGTCTCTTCAGCAAGTGGTGCTGGGAAAACTGGACAGCGACATGCAGAACAATGAACCTGGACCACTTTCTTACACCATACACAAAAATTAACTCAAAATGGATATAAGACCTAAACGTAAGACAGGAAGCCATCAAAATCCTCGAGGAGAAAGCAGGCAAAACCTTTTTGATCTCGGCCGCAGCAACTTCTTACTTGACATGTTTCTGGAGGCAAGGGAAGCAAAAGCAAAAATGAACTATTGGGACCTCAACAAAATAAAAAGCTTCTGCACAGCAAAGGAAACAATCAGCAAAACTAAAAGGCAACCACCAGAATGGGAGAAGATATGTGCAAATGACATATCAGATAAAGGGTTAGTATCCAAAATCTATAAAGAACTTATCAAACTCAACACCCAAAAACCAAATAATCCAGTGAAGCAATCGGGAAAAGACATGAATATACGCTTCTCCAAAGAAGACATCCAGACGGCCAACCGACACATGAATAAGTGTTCAATATCACTCATCATCAGGGCAATAGAAATCAAAACCACACTGAGATACCACCTCACAACTGTCAGAATAGCTAACATGAACAACTCGGGCAACAACAGATGTTGGCGAGGATGCAGAGAAAGAGGATCTCTTTTGCACTGCTGGTGGGAATGCAAGCTGGTGAAGCCACTCTTGAAAACAGTATGGAGGTTCCTCAAAACATTGAAAGTAGAACTACCCTACGACCTAGCAATTGCACTACTAGGTATTTATCCAAGGGATACAGGTGTGCTGTTTCAAAGGGACACATGCACCCCAATGTTTATAGCAGCGCCATCGACAATAGCCAAAGTATGGAGAGAGCCCAAATGTCCATTGATGGATGAATGGATAAAGAAGATGTGGTGTATGTATCTATCTATCTACAGGTAGATATATGTATCTATATACGTATCTATCTATCTATCTATCTATATATGTATAGATATACACACACGCACACACAATGGAGTATTACTCGGCAATCAAAAAGAATGAAATCTTGCCATTTGCAACTACGTGGATGGAACTGGAGGGTATTATGCTAAGTGAAATTAGTCAGTCAGAGAAAGACAAATGTCATATGACTTCACTCATATGAGGACTTTAAGACACAGAACAGATGAACACAGGGAGGGGAAGCAAAAATAATATAAAAACAGGGAGGGGGACCAAACAGAAGAGACTCTTATTAAATATGGAGAAAAAAGAGTGTTGCTAGAGGGATTGTGGGAGGGGGGATGGGCTAAATGGTAAGGGGCATTAAGGAATCTACTGAAATCATTGCTGCACTATATGCTAACTTGGATGTAAATTTAAAAAAAAAAGTGATTGCTCTGGCATACTTTCGTAGGTTTAAAAGCCATTTGTGACTTGTATTTCTTTTTCAGGAACCATCTAGTCATATCAATTGCCCAGTCTTCTATGAAGCTGTTAGCCTTTTTCTTTTTGAGTTGTGGTAGCTGTGAGAAATACTTTGTTGACTAGATAATACATTTATATAGTCCAATTTTTTTTAAGTGTCTTAAAAGATATATGGTGATAAATCACCTCCCTACTCACATATCCTCTTTACCTAGTAGAAACCCGGAGTTATTAATTTCTTGGGTGTCCTTCCAGAATTTCTTCCGACATACCCAACCAAACCCCACCGCGCACGTGCGCACACACACACACACACACACGTGAACAAACTGTCACATACTCTGCCCCTGCCCCCACCTCTTGCTTGTCAAGGTATCTTGGAGAGTTTTCACTTGTGTCTACAGAACTCTCCCTCGTTCTTTCAACAGCTACAAAGCATCTGACAGCGTGGATGGACCATAATTTATCTAGCAAGCTCCTCACTAGAGACATTCTTTTCCACTTCTCATTAGGACTAACACTGTAACAAGAATCTTGCACATAGAACTTTTCACTTACGTGAAATGAATAAAACAACAATAACAAAACTATCTCTGATGTTGGGGCGCCCAGCTGGCTCAGTTGGTAGAGCAGGGCAGTCTTGGTCTGGGGGTCACGAGTTGGAGCCCCATGCTGGGCATAGAACCTACTTAAAAAAAAAAAAAACCCTAGAAGCGGAACTGCCGAGCTTCTGCTGTTTGTAATTTTGATAAAAGTTTGCCAAGACGGACCTGGATGGCTGTTGCACTCATCGACAACCATGCTGATGCACGTTTGTTCCGTTATAAAGTCTTCTCCAGGATAATTTTCCCTACTCTTGATTTTCACTTTACTTGCTTACTTGGGAAAGCACTGCCATTTAAAATGGGTCTCCCCTGGGGCGCCTGGGTGGCGCAGTCGGTTAAGCGTCCGACTTCAGCCAGGTCACGATCTCGCGGTCCGTGAGTTTGAGCCCCGCGTCGGGCTCTGGGCTGATGGCTCGGAGCCTGGAGCCTGTTTCCGATTCTGTGTCTCCCTCTCTCTCTGCCCCTCCCCCGTTCATGCTCTGTCTCTCTCTGTCCCAAAAATAAATAAAAAACGTTGAAAAAAAAATTAAAAAAAAATAAATAAAATGGGTCTCCCCTTATTACACATTTAAAAAAAGGGGGGGGGGCGGGTGCCTGGGTGGCTCAGTTGGTTGAGCGTCTGACTCTTGGTTTCGGCTCAGGTCATGATCTCATGGTTCCGTGGGTTCAAGCCCCGCGTCGGGCTCCGTGCTGGCATCACGGAGCCTGCTTAAGTTTCTCTCCCTCTTCCTCTCTCTTCCCTTCCGCTACTCATGCTGTCTCTGTCTCTCTCAAAATAAATAAGTAAACATTTTAAAAAATTAAAAAAAATAAAACAATTATCTGATTTTTTGTTTTTACAGCTTTGGAGTTTTGCCTTACTTGGAAAGGCCTTTCTCCCCTTCCCCACAGTTTCTCATTTTTTGATTAAAATATTTGATCCCTCCATATTCACTCTGATGGAGATTTTATTCTCTTCCCATCTGGCCAGCCGGTCGCTTGCTATTTGTTGAATGATCATTTCCTAACATTGACTGAATTGCCCCGTCACCATATTAAGGCTCAAGTGTACTTGTTTTGATGTCTGGACTTTATATTCTGTTCTCTCCGCCTCGTCTCCTTCTGCTCAGGTATTAGTGATCGTTGCGTGTTCACTTTACCGATGAATTTTGGATTCAGCTGTCACTGCTCATGTTGGCTGTCCCACTCCAGCCACAGAGTCCCCAGCATGGGACACACTCTGATCTGGAGGCTGGACTGAGAGATCTTTTTCAGCCCTCACAACAGCCTAAAGGGAAGTTATCTTAACCCCTTTACAAGTGGTAAAGTGAGAGGCGCCTGGGTGGCTCAGTCAGTGAAGCGTCCGATTTCGGCTCAGGTCATGATCTCGTGGTTTGTGAGTTCGAGCCCCACGTCAGACTCTGTGCTGATGGCTTGGAGCCTGGAGCCTGCTTCGGATTCTGTGTCTCCCTCTCTCTCTACCCCTCCCCTACTCGCATTCTGTGTGTGTCTCTTTCAAAAATAAGGATTTAAAAACAAATTTTTAATGGTAAAATGAAGCATCAATTGTCATAAAAGCCATCAGTTAGGGAGTGAGGATTCCAAAGGATTCTAAGTGAGTCCGAATGTGCTAAGTTCTCCTTGAGTGTATTTGCTTGCTGAAGTCACAGCACAGGGCAGGCCAGGGCCTCCTAATGGCAGTACTCTATAGTCACAGCCCCTAAATTCTGTCTCCTTGGATCCTCAGAATGACCTGGCTTCCAAATTCTCCATCTCAAAAATCCATAGCACATAAAATGCTAAGGCCTTTTTTCTTTGAAAGAATTAGATTTAGCTTCTTAACAACTAAGTCAGTTGTTTCTCTTACTGATCCCATAGCTGGAGACTCCACATGTTGAAATGCCTGGAAATTTCTGGAAACAAACTTCCCTTCTTCTCCTGGGGCAGGTGTTAGACGTCATCACTGTGTCTCCACATCACTCACCCTTTATTCTGCACCCTCTTGTTTCTCTACGCTGCACTATGTTTATTTAGCTTTTTGTGACTTTCCGGTCACTAATTACATAGCTCTATCTAATCTGCTGTTAAACGTGGTCATTTGAGTTTGTTGTTATTGTACAGACTTTTATTTCTAGAAATTCGATTTGGTTCTTTTTCAAAGCTACTTATAATATAACTTTATATTATATAATTTTCTGTTTCCTGAAGGTATCTTAAAGCCTGATTTGACTTTAATCATAATTAGTGTAGCCAGTTAACAGTCTAGAGCTATAACCTAGAGATTATTACAGTCTATAATCTGATTATAATTTGTTTGAAGTCTTTGCAAGCTGTTTTCCTGGTTTGTAGCTCATGGAGATTTTTGCCTGACTGGCTGTGCACTGGACATTGTATTTGAAAAAAAAAATGTGTGAAAAAACATCTTCGGGCCAGTGAAAGTAATTTACTCCTGAAAATATTTGTGTTTGTTTTTGCTGGGATCTGAGTCATGACCACTCTGGGACCATCTATAAAAATATACATATAGGGGTACCTGCATGTCTCAGTTGGTTAAGCATCTGACTTTGGCTCAGGTCATGATCTCAAGGTTCACGAGTCTGAGCCCTGCCTTGGGCTCTCTGCTGTTAACACAGAATCTGCTTCAGATCTTCTGTCCCCCCTCTCTCTGCCCCTCTCCTGCTGGCCCATGCGCTCTCTCACTCAAAAATGAATAAGCATTAATATATATATATATATATACATATATATATATATATACACGTATATATATATAAGTCAAGGCTTGAAAACTCATGAATGACCTAGTTGATTCAAAACTGGCTATAATTCAACATAAGCTGTTCATTTGAGGTTAGTGTCTACCCTGATGGAGCTGGGCTCCCCACCCCCCACCCTCCGCTTTTTTTTTTTACATGGAAGTTCTGCTGTCATACTCCTTCGTGCTAATTTAGGGGATTAACAGTGCCCTTGGATAGAATGCGGCTTCCTGGCATGCTGCCCCCAGAGGTGGGGGTGCCTCCTTGGGGAGCATAGGGAGGTGGTGAGCTCAGTCTGGAGTAGGGGGCAAAAGGTGACTGGGATGCTAGAGAAACATCACGGTAAACAAGGAGGAACGCATTGTCAACAGGGAGGCCGTCAACTGTAAGGGACAATGAGCAGGAGACATAAGAGATAAGGGCAAGATCAGTCTACCCCCGTGACTGGTGGCCGAGGATAATGAGGACTCCTACATGACATTGACACATGCCCACAAAGGGGTCTCTGCAGAGAAGCCTTCCCTGGACACCCAAAAGCATAAGCCCAGAGCCCCACTCCTCTCGCCCTATCACTCTTCTTCAGTGCACTTAGCACCAGCCAAGTTCTTTGCCTTGTTTGGGGAGCCGCTCAATGTCTGCGGGGCCACATCCCGTGCACTGCCGGCCCCCGGGTGCCCAGCACAGAGCCTGGCACAGAAGCGTTTCTCAACAGATCTCTGGTGAACACGCGAGTACGTACGTGAACTAATGAGTGAACCAAGGATTCCACTGAATGAGACACAGGTCGGGAGGGCGGCAGACCGAAAGGGGAAAGGAGTTAGGACTCTGATTTAGGTACTGAGCGAGCAGGTCAAAGGCTGCCCAAAGGCAGAGTCCATAAACAGGAGGATTTACAGGAATCTGGAAAGAAGGAAGGTCACAAACAGGAAAGGAGTCATCCAACTAAAGGTAATAAAGACCCACCTGAGTTTTCTTCTGACCACGCGAGGGGCCACAAATGGAGGACACGGACAGCAGACCATGACTGTGGCCACACCGCACTGTCTTAGAGCCAAAATATATACCAGGTGTCTTTTTTTTTTTTAACAAAATTTTTTAGAGCAGTTTTAGGTTCATAGCAAAATTGAACGGGAAATAGAGGTTTCCCATAGTCCCCCCTCCCCCACCCCGTCAACATTCCCCACGGGAGGGTACATTTGTTACAAACTGATCAATCTACACAGACATGTCATAATCACTCAGAGTCCACCGTCTACACTAGGATTTGCTCATGGTGTTGTAAATTCTGTAGGTGTGGACAAATGTACAGCGACAGGTTTCCAGCGTCATAGTATCACACGGAGTAGTTTCATTGCCATAAAAATCCTCTGGGCTCTGCCTGTCATCTCTCCCTGCCCCCCAGCCCCTGGCAACCACTGATCGCTTTACTGTCTCCCCAGTTGTAGCGAGAATGTCCGACAGTTGTAATCACACAGTACGTAGCCTCTTCCGCCTCTTCCGACGGGCTCCTCTCACTTAGCGATCTGTGTTTAACTTTCCTCCCCATGTCTTTTTACGACTTGGCAGATCATTTCTTTTAGCGCTGATTAACCCATGGTTGTTTTGGATGCACCCGCTGATCTCTTCACCGACTGAAGGACATCCCGGTTCCTTCCAAGCTTTGGCAATTATCAGGAAAGTCCCGAAAAACAACGGTGTGTGGGTTTTGGCGTGCACGTAAGCTTTCAAGTCCTTGGGGTAAAGATCAAGGAGCGTGACTGCTGGGTCATTCAGGAAGAATACGTTTAGTTTTGTAAGAACCCCCCCAAATCGTCCAAAGTGGCTCTACCGTTTTGCATTCCTGATCCATATCCTCACCAGCATTTGGGGTTGTCAGTGCTCTGGGTTTCGCCTATTTTGAACAGGTGCATAGAGGTGTCTGTGTCTTAATTTGCACTTCCCTCAGGGCATATGATGTGGATTATCTTTCCATTCACTTATCTGACATTTGTGTATCTTTGGTGAGGTGTCTGTTAAATCCTTTGGTCCATTTTAAATTTAGTTGTCGGTTTTCTTATGGTTGAGTTTTTAGAGCTCTTTGTATATTTTGGGTGACAGGTCCTTGTCAGATGTGTCCTTTGCAGATATTTTCTCCTGGACTGTGGCTTGTCTTTTCATTCTCTTGACACTATCTTTTGGAGGGCAGACATGTTGAACTTCAATGAAGTCCAGCTTTTCAATGATTTCTTTCAGGATCGCGCCTTTTGTGTTGTATCTAAAACGTCATCACCATACCCAAGGTCATGTAGGTGTTCTCCTAGTTTATCTTCTGGGAGTTTTATTGTTTTGCATTTGACAGTTGTGTCTGGGATCAGTTTTTCTTTTTTCAATGTTTATTTATTATTTATTTTGAGAGGGAATGAGATTGCGTGAGTGGGGGAGGGGCAGAGAGAGAGGGAGAGAGAGAGAATCCCAGTCAGGCTCCGAGCTGTCAGTGCAGAGCCCGATGCAGTGCTCAATCCCACAAACCGTGAGATCATGACCCGAGCCAAAATCAAGAGTTGCAATCTTGACTGAGCCACCCAGGAGCCCCCGGGATCAATTTTGAGTTAATTTTTGTAAAAGGTATAAGGTCTATTTCTAGATTTGGGTTTTTTTTTGGGGGGGGGGGTTGGGTCTTTTTTTTTTTTTTTGCATGTGGATGTTCCATTGTTCCAAGATCATTTGTTGAAAAGACTATCTTTGCTCCCTTGTCTTTGCTTCTTTGTCAAAGATCAGCTAACTATATGTGGGTCTATTACTAAGCTCTCTAGTCTGTTCCATTGATCTACTTGTCTATTCTGTCACCGACACCACAGTGTCTTAATCGCTGTAGCTTTATAGTAAGTCTTGAAGTTGGGTAATGTCAGTCCTGCGACTTTGTTTTTCTCCTTCAATACTGTGTTGGCTATTCTGAGTGGTTTCCTTCTCCATATAAACTTTAGAATCAACTTGTCAATATCCACAAAATAACTCTCTGGGATTTTGATTGACTGGGATTGCAGTGAATCTACAGATCAAGTTGGAAAGAACTGACATCTTCCAAGTATTGAGTCCTCCTATCCATGAACATGGAATATCTCTCCCATTTACCTTTTCTTTGATTTTGTTCATTAGTATTTTGTAGTTTTCCTCATATAGATCTTGTACATATTTTTTTTAGATTTATACCTAAGTATTTCATTTTGGGGGGGTGATAATTAAATGGTATTATAACATTTTTAGAACTGCTGAGATTAAATGAACTGATATATGGAATGTGCTGGCACAGACAGCCCGAAGCTAGCAGGCACTGAGACATGTTATTGTTTATGCACACTGCACTTCGTCCTATAAGGTACTGAGGGTTGCCAGAGAGTCTGCTGAGTTGGGAGTGAGGTTGTTCAGAGTCCAGGCCAGCTGACCAACCACAAGGAAAGTAAAGGCTCTCCATGTCCTGGGAGGTCTCCTAGGAAAGCCATAGGACAATGGAAGAGCCGACCCTTCCAAGTTCTTCCAACCTTGGAAGAGGAAATGTTCATCTTTTTTTTTTTTTAACATTTATTTATTATTGAGGGACAAAAGAGACAGAGCATGAGCAGGGAGAGGGACAGCGAGAGAGGGAGACACAGAATTCGAAGCAGGCTCCAGGGTCTGAGCTGTCAGTACAGAGCCCCATGCGGGGCTCGAACCCACACACGGCGAGATGTGAAGTGCCTGTGATCTGTTTCCTCACGCCTCCCCGGGAATGGGAGGTTTGTGAGAAACAAAACCAAAAAAACAAACACCCAAACCCATTTCCTTTGCTGCTGGTTTTCACTTTTTATGAAACAATTTTTGCTGGCTACAGTGACTGAAATTTGGAGGATGAATAGCATGGAAATCGGATCAGACTGACCCTGATCTCCTAGCTCCATCTCTCGGCAGCTGGCTGGTCTGGGGTGGGAGCTACTTTGGAGGTGCGGAGCGGATGTCCACAACACCCACCCCAGAGGTGAGAGAATACAAAGAAGGTACCAGAACGATGCTGGATGTAAGAAGGGAACCCATAAATGGTCACTATTATTATTTTTAAGAGATTTTAGGAGTTATTTTATTTCTCACTGTCACAAGCAACCAAGAGGAAAAATTAGCTGAATTTCAGCTTTGATGTAGAAAAAAGTTGGGGCGCCTGGGTGGCTCAGTCACTTAAGCATCTGACTCTTGATTTCGGCTCAGGTCATGATCTCATGCTTCCTGACACGGAGGCCCCCATCAGGCTCTGCTCTGACAGTGCAGGGCCTGCTGGGGATTCTCTCTCTCCGTCCCTCTCCGCCCCTCCCCGGCTATCTCTCAAAATAAATTTTAAAAATAAATAAATAAATAAATACATAAACGGAAAAAGTTAAGTAAGAGACTACCACAAACACACCGTGGGACACCTGTCCTAGAATATTCCGACGACAAAAGATGTTTCCTAAAGGTAAGTCCTTTGGCAAAGAACACTAACCATGTCAACAGCGCGCGTAATGGTCCCAAAATGCTAAAAGGAGGAAAACACAGGATTTCTGAAACTCGGTGACTGGGAAGCGGGACCAGCTGCCATACGTTGGCGGTTGGGAACCTGGGGAGCACTGCCCTCGTCCTCCACCGCACCCCCAAGCCGTCACCCATCACTGCCGGGCCCCCACGCGGAACCCGCAGCCCCACTTTCTCTTCCACCCTCCTGTGAGGCACCCGAGAGACGGCGGCCCCCTTCCCAGCCCCCCAGACAGCTGCCCCCCCCCCACCTGGGGCGGGATCGGAGCC
The DNA here is from genome assembly GCF_023721935.1 of Panthera uncia. Taxonomy (NCBI): domain Eukaryota; kingdom Metazoa; phylum Chordata; class Mammalia; order Carnivora; family Felidae; genus Panthera; species Panthera uncia. The sequence goes on from NC_064810.1 coordinate 4,259,970, forward strand.
TCTCTCGGGATGAGTGACGCCTCACTTGGGACACGTCCTTTCGGGAGGGGGGGATCCTCGGAGAACTGAAAGCATCAGCAGCGAAGGGAAGGGCAAAGCGTCGCAGAACTCACCGCAGTCCCGCACCAACACGGGGGTCCCCCGCGGCCCCACTGCCCCGCCCGTCCCGCGCCACGCGGTTCTGGTGACGTCACCCAACCCACCCCCCCGCCCCCCAGCCCCGCTGGATGACCCGGATGGCACCCGCCGGGGGTGGGGGTGGGGGGCCCTCCGCTGCCTCCCCTCCTTTCCGGATGCCCCCCCACGTGTCTCGTCCGCCCCGCTTTCAAGGAGAAGCACGGGTCTCGGGCCCCGACCCCACGCGCGACCCCGGCCGCCCACGTGGGTTCAAGCCCGGAGGCCCTGTGTCGGGGCCGGGTGTCCCCGGCGGCCGAGAAGGGCCTGAGTCCTCCGACCCTCGCGCCGCATCCCCGACGTGAAGGGCGGCTCCCTTCCAACCCCGGGGTCCCGCCCCTGCCCCGCCTCGCCTCGCCCCGCCTCACCCCGCCTCGCCCCCGCGCTCTCACCCTGCCGCCGCCCTTCTCCGTGGGCCGGAGCCGGTGTGCGCCGCCCCGCCATCCCCGCCGCGGGGGGCGCCTCTCCCGACCCCCCCCCCCCCCCCCCCCCCCTCCCCGCCGCCTCCCCACCGCGCAGGCCCCGCGGCGCCGAAACGGGGCCCCACCGCCTCTCCTGCGCCCCCCGGGTCCCGTGGGCGCCACCCCCGCCTCTCCTGCTGGGCGGACCCCGGGGAGCCACAGACGGACCACCGAGGCCTTCCCTCGGCCGCCCTGCCGGAGGACCCCCTCAAACTGCCTTAGGCTTTTCTGCCCTTGGGGTCGCTGAAACTGCCCAGCCAAAGGTCCCTGCAGGAGGGTCCCACAGCCAGAAGAGTGTGCCCCACAGCGGCGGGGCCTGCGAAGGGCCCCCTGCGGGGTAGTGTGAGAGCTCTCGGCCTGGAAGCCCCGCCATTGCTCCTGCTACCCGTAGGCACACACCTGCCGGCTGCTCCAAGCCGGGCGTGGCTTCCTCCCTGCCCTTTATAATCACCACTCATTGTTGGAAGGTAAGAGGAGACTCCCTGGAAGGACTTTAGAATTAAAGTGCTTCTGAGAAAATGCTCCATTAGCTGTCTCAATCCTGCCCGCGCGGTACTTCCGCGTATAAAGTGGGATCAGGGACTTCTTTGGTAGACACCCCGGCAGGCCCGTGGAAGGCAGGGCCTGTGTTTTCTCTGGGTCCCCAGTCCACCGCCCTGGGTGGGGCACTCGGGGAGCGCTGGGCCACCACGCGTGTGCTGAACGAATGCCTCTTAAAATGCAAAGCTGGCCCAAAGTCCAGGCTTCACCTAACTCCACTCCTTCTGAGCAGCTGTACCAGTCGGCTCGGGCCAGAACAGAACACCTCATACTGGGCAGCGAAAACAGCACAGGTTCATTTGCTTCCAGTTCTGGAGGCTTCAAAGGGCAGGACCAAGGTGCATGAACATTAGGTTCTTGGGGAAGTCTCTCTTCCCCAGGATAACTGCTGCTCTGCTGTGTGTTCATGTGATAGAGAGAGAGGGAGAGAGAGAGAGCACTCTGGTGTCTCTTTCTCTTCTTGGGCACTAGTCCTATCAAGACCCTCATGACCTCATCTAGGCCTGATTATCTACCATTGCACCGGGGGTTAGCACTTTAACATCCGCGTTTTGAGGGGACACAAGCCTCCGGTCCGTAACAGCATGATATCCAAACCCAGCGCCCCGCAGCCTTCCAGGAGGAAGTTATGGGGAGTTCCCGCCCCATCCCCCGCCGGACCCCTGCCCCTCAGTGCTTTCTGTTGCAGATGAGGACATTGGGAACCCAGTTAAGTGACTCGACTGTGGGCTATGCTGTGACTCCTGTGCTATGTATAAATCCTGTCCCTTTGAAGTCCCGATCTTCAAGAGCCCCATGTTGGATTCAACTGGGAGAAATAACAAGGTAGTATTTGGGGCACCACACTTGTGGCAGAAAACAATGCTTTGCACTCCTACCAACCAGTAAACTGTAATTTGAGTTCAGGCCACAGGGATCAGGAAGACGGTTGATGTCACACCTTCAGTTCTTCCTGTCATCAGTGTTGACAGGTAAGGTGTGTTTGATCAAGGATTTGGCTGGAGGAAAGCTGTTTTCTGAGAGAAACAAAACCAGTAAGTTCTTTCTCACAGTTTGCTCTTGACCTTATTAAACGGAACAAGTCAGAAGGCCTGGTTAAGAATGCAGAGCAGGGGCGCCTGGGTGGCTCCGTCGGTTAAGCATCCGACTTCGGCTCAGGTCGTGATCTCACGGTTCGTGGGTTCGAGCCCCGCGTCGGGCCCTGTGCTGACAGCTCGGAGCCTGGAGCCTGTTTCGGAGTCTGTGTCTCCCTCTCTCTCTGCCCCTCCCCCACTCATGATCTGTCTCTCTGTCTCAAAAATAAAATAAAACATTAAAAAAGGTTAAAAAAAAAAAAAGAACGCAAAGCAAAAAGTCCTCGGTCACATTGCCTTAGAGCAGGCTTGCCAAGCAGCCTGGCTTACTTTGTCCTGATAACGGTAAACCTCCTTTGAGATGCGAGCAAAAAAGCTGCTTTTCCTTTCTAGAGTGAAACAGTGATCGGCAGTGATCAATTAAATTAAATACATATGATTAAATTAAATTAAATTTAATGTGATTAAATTAAATACATATGCACACGTCTTGCTTAGAGGCGACGAGAATTTTCAAAACTTGGTTTTTAAATATTTTTTATGTTTATTTATTTTTGAGAGAGAAAGAGAGAGACTGAGAGCGAGGGGGGGAGGGGAAGAGAGGGGGGGAGACACAGAATCTGAAGCAGGCTCCAGGCTCCGAGCTGACAGCACAGAGCCCGAGGCGGGGCTCGAACTCGCAAACCAAGAGCTCGTGACCTGAGCTGAAGTCAGATGCTTAACGGACTGAGCCACTCAGGCACCCCAAAACCTGTTTAATAAGAACGCCTGCTTTCCTTCTAAAGGGAAAAACAAACGAAGTTGTTACTCTTTCTTTGATTCAACGTCTTCCCATCACCGTGCACCTTTTCTTCCGCCCAGTGTCGTAGAGAGGACGTGAGTGGATGAATCGACATTTCCTGCGGACCTGTCGCTTCGATGATTTCAATTTACAACCACAACAGTGCAGGAGGGCGAAGTTGCTGTACCCATTTCACAGATGAGGCCGCTGAGGATCAGAGAGGTGCGGTGAGTTGCTCAGTGTCCCACAGCTGGCAAGATGCAGGCTGAGGGTAGCGTGACGGTCCGCTCCTTTGCAGGGCATCCATCACCCTGCATCGTAAGGATCTGGTCCCCTCATCTGCGTGGGCACGAGCTCTCCAAGCCTTGTTTGTCCGGCAACTGGAAGGATCCTTGGCACACACTGCAGATTTTTCATGCGTCTGAATGAACAAATGAATGAACGAATGAATGACCGCGTGAATGAGCGAACAAATCAATTCTGTGGAAAGTGGAATAACAGTGGAGATTTCATGTGATTCGAACGGATAAGTTCCAGGTTCTGATCCCAGCTCTGCCTGTTTTCTAGGCAGCCCAGCCCGCTCTCCCGGCCCCTCATTTTCTCGCCTGTGCAACCACAGGATGATTGTTGTTATTAACCATTCACCCCCGATTTTCATAAAAATGAGGTGAAAACTCCCATGTAGTGTCTGTGCTGCCGGAAGCCAATCACGGCCAGGGGATGGGGGGAGGGGGCAGCAGGGGACCCGTCAGCTCTCCCCGGGGTGGAGGCTGAGCCCCCCCCCCCCCCCGCCCCCACGCGCACAGAGTGGCCCTCGGGGTTTTCCCAGGTCCTGACGGAGCAGAGCACAAAATTCGGTTTGTGTTCGGGCTGCTCCACACCCTGGCAGCTGATGTTAGTTAAGAACGTGTGCTGTGCAGCCAAGCAGAGGGCGTGTGAAAAGTCCCAAACACCAGCCCTCGCCCCCAGCCCACGGCTTCCATCGCAGCGGTCAGTGCTGGTGGAGGCCTGCTTCTCAGCCGGGGTTGCACAGCGGACTCGCGAGTGCATCTGACAAGTACAGAACCAAGGTCTCACCCCCGAGATTGTGATGTCATGGTCTGGGAGAGACCCCGGGAACCGACATTCTTCGAAGAACCCGAGGTAACTCTCACGTGTCCACGAAATTAGGTCCTACTGAGTTGGGATGTAGGGTTTTTCAACTGGGACACTATTGATGTTTGGGGCCCGATAATTATCCGCCGCGGGGCTGTCCTGGACAGAGCGGGAGACTCAGCAGCACCCCTGATCTCTGTCTGCTGGTCGGCCAGCGGCAACACCACCTGTCGTGACCCCCAACAATGTCTCCCCGGTAGGCCTAAGGGCCCCCAGTTGAGAACCACTGGATTTGAGAATGAGGAGGGGTCAGGCACCCGGGTGGCTCAGTCGGTTAAGCGTCCCACTTCGGCTCAGGTCATGATCTCCCGGTTCGTGAGTTCGAGCCCCGCGTCGGGCTCTGTGCTGACAGCTCGGAGCCTGGAGCCTGCTTCGGATTCTGTGTCCCCTTCTCTCTTGGCCCCTCCCCTGTTCGTGCTCTCTCTCTCTCTCTCTCTCAAGGATAAATAAACACTAAAAATAGAATGAAGGATGGGAGGAGAGAGACTACCGTGGTATTTGATTCTCAGTGGGCCACCCCAGGTCCTATATCACCTGGGAACTTGTTAGAACTGCAGACCCCACCCCCACTCCACCTGAAGGGGGATCCTCACATTCTCAAGATCCCTGGTGACTCACGTGCCCGTGAGTGTCTGAGAACGCGGCCAGGGCTCCAATGTTGCGATCGCTGGGAAGCAGCCGGTTTATTGCAATAGTAATTCACCGTCAGCATCCAGAGAGTAGGACATCAGAGCCTTGGAAGGTCAGCGTGCAAGGGGCGGGGAGCCACTGGAACCTCCCAGACGTGGTGGTTTGCTTCCCTGCATCAGAGCTCTGCTGGGCGAGTGGCAGGGAGGCAGGGGAGAGGTTGTCCCTGGGGTGTACCTGAGATGAGCTTTGCTTGATGGGAGGGCCGTGGGTGGGACAGCCCATTGAGAGGAACCCTAATGACCGTCATCACCAGGGAACTGGGTGAGCAAGTCTGCCATTGTCACAGGCAACCCTACGTTGCCCTACGTCTCCCTCCTCGACACCACGCAAATGACAGTCATGTGAGGCCGGTGCTTCCTGCCGAGTGAAGGGGCCTGGCCCCTGGTGCGGTGAGGGTGAGGGAAGCGTGGGAGGGACTGAGTTGGCCTGGCCAGGGCCGTCAGGGCACAGCGTGGCGGGCACAGCCAGGGCCACAGCCGCCAGGGAGCAGAGGGCAGGCCTGCCAGCTGGCTTTGCACTCTGTCCCCTGACAACCACGCCTGGGTTGCCCTCCGGCCTCCCCCAGACACCTGTGTGGGCGAGAGCTGGGCGGGACACGGGTGTCAAGGGCAGCTTGGAAGGGCAGGGAAGTCACACAAGGGCAGCCTTGGGGATTTATGGAAATGGGATGGCGGCCCCATGATAATTATCCTGACTTCTCTCCCCTCCCCCACCCCCCAGCACTGAGTACTGACGGCAATTATCTCAGGCACTTCACTGTGAACTTGCTTGTTACCTAACCCTTCTGCCCTGGGCTGCAAGCTCCATGAGGAGAGGGTCTTTGACTCACTCAGAGCTGCCTCACCAGGGCCTTGGGTGGGACCTGGGCCACAGTCCCCACTCCCTAAATGTTTGTCCAGTGGCTGGAGACAGGAATGGAATATAAGGTAGACAGGCATCAGGTTTATTTTCATAACCGCGGAGGCCGCCTCTTCCTCCTTCCTCTTCCTCCGATGACTTGCTTTTCTTTATACTTCCCTGCTTTTGTGAAGTTAGTTTTAAGTGTTTATTTATTTTGAGGGGGAGAGAGAGAGAGAGAGAAAGAGAGCAAGAAGGGAGGAGGGGGAGAGGGAGACACAGAATCTGAAGCAGGCTCCAGGCTCTGAGCTGTGAGCACAGAATCCGACGCGGGGCTTGAATTCATGAACCATGAGACCATGACCTGAGCCGAAATTGAGTCTGATGGTTACCTGACTGAGCGAGCCAGGCACCCCATTTACCTGCTTTTTAAAAAGTTACTTGAGGGGCGCCTGGGTGGCTCAGTCGGTTGAGCGTCCGACTTCAGCTCAGCTCATGATCTCACAGCTCGTGAGTTCGAGCCCCGCATCGGGCTCTGTGCTGACAGCTCGGAGCCTGGAGCCTGCTTCCGATTCTGTGTCTCCCTCCCTCTCTGCCCCTCCCACACTCATGCTCTGTCTCTATCTCAAAAATAAATAAACATTAAAAAAAAAAATTTTTTTTTTAAAGTTACTTGGGAGGAGGCACCTGGGTGGCTCAGTAGGTTAAGCGTCTGACTTTGGCTCAGGCCATGATCTCACAGTTTGTGGGTTTGAGCCCCAGGGTGGGCTCCCACAGAACCCACTTGGGATCTTCGGTCCCGTTCTCTCTTCTGCCCCTCTCCACCCTTTCTCAAAAATAAACAACTACAAATTTTTTTTAATAAAATAAAAATTTTTAAATAAATTAAATAAAATTAATTTTTTAAATAAATTAAAAATTTTTTAATAAAATAAAAGGTTACTTGGGGTTTCCCTAGCAAAGGACCCAGAGGGGTGTCTCCATCTTTCTGTTGCCAGGGGCCAGGGGTTTGCTTGCATTCATTCTCTTCTCTGTTAAAAACTGCTTGTAGGTGTGCCTGGGTGGGCTCAGTCAGTTGAGTCCGACTCTTAATCTCAGCTAGTTCATGATCTCATGGTTCATGGGTTCGAGCCCCGAGTCAGGCTCTGTGCTGACGTCGTGGAACCTGCTTGGGATTCTGTCTCTCCCTCTCTCTGCCCCTCCTCTGCTCTTTCTCTCTCTCTCCCTCATAATAAATAACATTAAAAAAATAATAACTGCTTATGTCAACACTTCCTATTTCTTCTAAGAGTTCAGCTTAGCAAATGCTTCCATCGATCCATCCGTATATTCAGTGACAGAATAGGGACAAAGGTGAGGAAAAGCATGCCCCGGGTCACCTATGCCTGAGCCGCCACGGGGAGGCGGGTGTTGTATCCCCATCCTTCAGGGAGGGGTTATCAGACGGGCCCCGTCCCCCTTCCACTCACACAGCTGCTCCCCGGGAGCCTGGGAGGCCCAGGCCTGAGGCTTGGAATGGGGGCCAGTTTTAAAGGATGAGGGAAAGAAAGGCCTTATTGACAGCCGAGGCGGGGATCACGACACAGGCCACCGGGGCCATGACAGGCATAGACCCGGGCTCACAGCCTCCTTCCTTCCAGAGGGTTATGTTCAAAGCGCCGATCCCTGCTAAATACTCGGCTGGGTGTGTGGGTGGGCGTGGGGAAGGGGCTGGGGGGTAAGCGGATTCGTGGGGAGGGCCACAGCACTTTCAAGGGTGGAACCGACAAGTTTTTGCCAAGTGCATGGCACAGAAATGGATCTCAACACACGCCCCTCGTCCACTGAGGGTTTTTACCGTCTGGAGACTCAAAACGTTTTAATGAGGTTATAAAAAGCATAGAGAAACCCAGATAAGCTACCGTGCACTCACTGATCTAGAAAAGAGGCATCATCTACCCCCAGCCAGGCATGGCGCCCGATGCCGCAGCCTGCTTCCCACCAGGCTGGACACAGGCCCAGCTAATCAACATCCTCGGGGGGAGGGCTTGGTTTCTGTCCCATCTCAGGTCCTGCTGAGACGGCCTTCCTTCCAGCGGGAGGGGAGACCTGGCCGGGGTCTGAGAATGAGGGGCAGCAGCGTGTTTCCTGAAGGCAGGGTTGGGGGTGAGGGTGTAACCTAGGCCTTGTTACTTAAGGGGGACCCTATCAAGGGAGCTTGTCACAAAGGCCCCGCCCTCCTGGGTGGCTCAGTTGGGTAAGTGGCTGACTTCAGCTCAGGTCGTGATCTCACGGTCCGTGGGTTGGAGCCCTGCGTCCAGCTCTGCGCTGACAGCTCGGAGCCTGGAGCCTGCGTCGGATCCTGTGTCTCCCTCTCTCTCTGTCCCTCAAAAAATGAATGAAAACGTCAAAACACATTCAAAGAAAAAAAAAAAAGAAGAAAGGCCCCACCCCAGACACAGAATCCAAAGGCGAATTTTAACAAGATCCCGCCATGATTCGCGTCATGTTAAACCCCGAGAAGCTCTGGCCCAGAGAATTCTGTGCAAAGAGTATCTGCGGTCTTGGGGGTGAGGGTGAGTCTGGGGCCATTATGGGAACGAGCACGGGGCAGGTGAGTGGCAGCCAGGAGAGGTTTGAAAACCACTGTTTCCTCCATCTGTCCTCCTGAGGGGCCAGCAAGCCGGGGACTGGAGCGTCCCTGCTCTCAGCCAGCTCCCAGATCCTTCTCCTCCTTGGCACGGGTGCTTGTTCCCAGTGCATGGACTGCAGTCAATAAACAAGATGTAACTTAGCGACTCTGAGCGGAGAGATCTGCTCCTTCCCCGGCCTGCTGGGCCGGGACGCGCACTTCTCCTTGAACGTTCCTTCCTCACACGTGCAGGGCTCAGCCTTCGTGCTCATCCAGCACAGCAAACCTGAGACCCCGAGTAGAAAATGGACCAAGAAGGGGCGCCTGGGGGGCTCAGTTGCTTGAGCATCTGACTTTGGCTCAGGTCAGGATCTCATCGTTCGCGCGTTCGAGCCCCGTGGTGCTTCTGATCCTCTGTCCCTGCCCCCCTCTGCCCCTCCCTGGCTTGCGCACTCTCTCTCGGTCTCAAAAAATAAAAAAAGTTAGAAAAAAAGAAATACTATTTTTAAAAAATGGACCAATGAAATGAAGCAACCGTTTGCAAAATACGTGATACACAGAACAAAAAATGTAATGTTGCCAACAAGCGGGTGCCTCTAAAACTAGGCGGGGCTTGACAGATAATATTAATATATGTCAGGCGACCAGTCTCATCCCACTGCTGAGAGGAGTATGAATTTGGGTATCTTCCCAGAAAAGTATCCAAATACCGACAGAGCGGACAGACCCTCTGTTTCCCAGGACCCAGGGCTGCTGTCTGCACTACCTTACGGCACTGCGAGAGGGATCCAAGGAGAACGTGGGGTTCAGAGAAAACAAGCCCAGAGACGACAACACGAGCGTTTCCCGCTAACACGTTCAAACGATCAAAACACGAATTGGGTGCTATAATGGTTGCCACGCAGGAATCTGGCGTTCCTATTCTCCCATGCTTCTAAGTTAGGACAAGTTACCATTTTCTTTCTTTTTTTTTTTTTTTAATGTTTATTTATTTGGGGGGGGGTGCGGAAAGAGAGGGAGACACAGAATCCGAATCGAAAGCAGGCTCCAGGCTCTGAGCTGTCAGCACAGAGCCCGACGGGGGGCTCGAACCCCTGAACTGTGAGGTCACGACCTGAGCCAAAGTCGGACACTTAACCGACTGAGCCACCCAGGCGCCCCACGACGAGTGACCATTTTCTAGCATGGTTTAGAACTGGTTCTGTCTGGACCTGGGTGCTCCGTGCTTCCTGCACTGCCACGACCTCAGTAACAGGTCCTTCCACTGAGCACCTGTTACGTTCTCGGCGGGGCAGAGTCAGCCAGCATTGGTTCTGGTTGCTGGGACGGTCACGTGGACCCAGGAGGGTGCCACAGGGCAGGGTATACAGAGATGGGAGTGCAGCAGGTGTGTCATGGGATAGAGATTCAGGTCAGGCTGAGGCTGGCCTTGAGTGCTTGAATTTGCCTTTTTTCTTCCTGCTGCTGCAGTAAGCCAGGGGCGGTGTTTAGACTGGAGGTGATTCAACCCAGAGAGAAGGCGGTGTCAAGGTGGGACAGGCAGACGGCCAGGGTACAAACAAGGAGACCAACTCAAAAGCCCAGAAGACAGGGGCACCTGGGTGGCTCGGTCGGTTAGGCATCTGACTTTGGCTCAGATCATGAGCTTGGGGTTTGTGAATTCAAGCCCCTCATTCGACTCTCTGCTGTCAGCACAGAGCCCCCTTCGGATCCTCTGTCCCCACCCCCCTCTGCTCCTCCCACACTTGCATTCGCTCTCTCTCTGTCTCAAACAAACACTGAAAAAAGAAAAGCCTAGAAGACAGATCACTGGAGCACCTGAGTGAGAGGGGGATCAATATGAGGCCTCTAGAAGGTAGAGCCAAGTGACTAATGACCCACCCAGGGTGGGGAATGGAGGACCAAGAGGACAGGAGAATGACTCAGGTTTCCTGCCCAGGCTGTGGTGGGGCTGCCATTGACCAAGACAGAAGGAAGGATGGAGGGAGAAGGAATCGAAGGAAGGATCGAGGGAGAGGGACAGCAAGAAATCAATGGGCAAGATTTTCAAATGTATTTTTTCATGGTACTTGCTGATTATAAATATATATTTAGGAAGTACGTAACTTGTAAAAGAATGGTTTAAATCACCTGTAATTCCTTCGTCAACGTTTTGGTGTTTTTCTCTCCGGTATTTGGTCTGTCTCTGTCTGTACGTGTGTGTGTGTGTGTGTGTGTGTGTGTGTGTATACATTTAAGACGGTGATCTCACTGAATAGACAGTTTATATCATTTTTCTCTTAGTATAATCATTTCCTGACCTTAAAGTTATTAAAATAGATTTTTAAAAGTTGCCTTGCATTGTACCCTATGGGTGTATAACAATTACTCTATTCTGTTAGTGCTGGACACTTGGATCACTGCCTTTTTTTTCCACCTTGAAAAACACAACTGGGGGCGCCTGGAGGCTCAGTCAGTTAAGCGTCCAACTCTTGATTTCGGCTCAGGTCATGATCCCGGGGTCGTGAGGTCGAGCCCCGCGTCAGGCTCTGCACTGGTGTGGAGCCTGCTCTAAATTCTCTCTTTCTCTCTCTCTCTCTCTCAAAATAAAAAAAAAGAAAAAGAAAAACACAACAATATGTTTGTAATAAAATCTTTATTCACGTTTCAATAAAAAGGTTTAAAAATATCTAAATAACCAAACGAAAACGTTCCAGTAGTAAAAAAACAAAAACAAAAACAACACCTCCCTCCCCGCCAAAAAAACCCCCATTGAAATGATATAAAAATATATACAATAAATGGCAAAGGCCAGACTCCCTGGCACGTAAGTCAGCAACTTGCCCTTCTTGTCCTGGGAATCACAGAAGCAACATGAAAAACATGAAAGAATGGGAGCCACAGAGCTTTGAACTCTGTAGTTCTCCGGAAACCAGGAGCGGAGATAAGCCCAAGGAGAGATAAGCTGCCAAGGTTAGAGCCAGGAAACCCAGGAGGCTGTGTGAAACTCACATGCTCTGTCCCAGTGGGACCTCCTGTGGACAGCTCGTCCCCTGCTCCCCCGTGAGGGAGTGGTTTGAAAAGGAAATCGAGGTGCACCTGGGTGGCTCAGCCGGTTGAGCGTCCGACTTCTGCTCAGGTCGGGATCTCTCGGTTCCTGAGTTCGAGCCCCACGTCGGGCTCCCTGCTGTCAGCACAGAGCCTGCTTCAGATCCTCTGTGCGCCCTTCCCCCACTCATGCTCTTTCTCTCTCTCTCTCAAAAAGTAAATTAAAATATAAAAAAAAAAATTAAAAAAAAAAAAGAAATAGAGCAGAACCGATGAGCCGATGTTACGAGAAATAACATGTGGGAAAGCTTCCCATCTAACAGAGAACGCTTTCCAGAAAAGGGTCTTCAGAGAGCAGATGACAAATGCGAGCATGCCTTTCATCACCAATTAAAACAAAACCAAAAACACCTCACAGAAGCAATTCCTTCAGGGAAGGAGACCCGTAATGAAGGAAAGCAAAGCAAACGTTTGAGGAGAGCAAAATGATAGGAAGAAATGAAATCCAAGCTGACCAAACTCAAGAAAGACGCCAAAGAAAAAGACAAAGTCATCAGAAGACACACACATGGGGGAAACAATGCTTAGGAAACCAGAGTAGGCAACATGGTTCGAGAGAAATGAGGCCGGTAAAAAAAACTTGGGGGAATAAAGCAATATTTTTCAAGTATTATAAAGTGATGGTTATCAAAGACAAGCAAGACAGAGATCCCATATGTATAACTGAAGTTCACATACAAGTGGGGAGGGGCCAAAGCATCGGATCGGAAGAAACATTTAACTTTCCTGGACCCCAAATGGTCAGCATGAGACAGGTCATTATATACACATTAGAGAGCTTTTGAGTTAAGAGTCTTTAGGGCAGCTAGGGAAAAAAATGTCAAGTCATATAAAATAGGAGGGATAAAAAGCTGGTATCAGTTTCCCCCAAAGCCATGTTCAAAGCCAGAAGGCAGCAATGCTGTGCCATAAGGTGCTCAAAAAAAGAGGGCGCCTGGGTGGTTCAGTCAGTTAAGTGTTAGGACTCTTCCCCCGCCCCCCCCAACATTTATTTTTGAGAGAGAGAGAGAGAGAGACAGAGTGTGAGTGGCAGAGGGACAGAGAGAGGGAGACACAGAATCTGAAGCATCTCCAGGCTCCGAGCTGGCAGCACAGAGCCCGACTCAGAACCTCAAGATCATGACCAGAGTCGAAGTCGGTCACTCAACCCACTGAGCCACCCAGGCGCCCTGGTGTCAGGCCTCTTGCTTCCGCCTCAGGTCATGGTCTCCCAGTGGGAGGTCAGGCGCGCACTGGGCATGAAGCCTGGTTAAGATACAATTCTACCCGCACTAAGAGGAAAACGTATTGCCACAAAGCTTCTATCAAGGAAACAGAATGAAAATAAATGCATTAAAATCATCAATCAAGAAGATATGTAAGCAAAACAAAGAGAAAAGAGATTCATAAAACAGAAATGAATAAGGACAGTAAACAGTCGAATTAATCGGTAAAACCTTTAAAACAATAAACCCTTCAAAAAATAAAATGGGTAAGTCATGAGCTAACCTGACATAATAAAAAAAAAGAGAGCACAGGGAGGGGTGCCTGGGCGGCTCAGTGGGTTAAGCATCCCACTTCGGCTCAGGTCATGATCTCACGGTCTGTGGGTGCGAGCCCCGCGTCGGGCTCCGTGCTGACAGCTCAGAGTCTGGAACCTGCCGTGGATTCTGTGTCTCCCTCTCTCTTTGCCCCTCCCCCATTTGTTCTCTCTTTCTCTCTCTCTCTCTCAAAAATAAAGAAACAAAAGTAATTTTAAAAAAAGAGCACAGATACACAAAACGAAGAATAAAGGAAAAACAAGTTACAAAAACAGGCAAAATGGAGAAAGGAACCATAAGACTGTTATGCTTAACTTGTAAGGATAATCTGGCACCCTGAATTAAAATGCATAATTTTATAAGAAGATATAATTTATCAAAACTGATTTTAAGTCAAGAGAGAAAATCTAAACAGACTGTTTCCGCGGAAGACACAGAGAAAGGAGTCAACGTGCTAGTTGGCAAAACATCAGACACAGAGAATTCTAAGGAAAATCTACCAAACGTTTTAAGAGCCAGTAATCCCATTACCACACATAAGCTCTCCCAGAGCGCAGGAAAAGGGTAAACATCCAAATTATCTTTATGAAGTGAGCGCAGCATTGATAACACCTGGCAGGCTGCAGAAAAAGGAAACGATAGACAAAACACAGTTGTGAATATGGTTCAGAAGGTGTTAAGTAAAACACGAGCAAACAGAATCAAAAGAATCAAAAAGAAAAACACGTCACAACCAAATACAGGTTATTCCAGAAGGGCAAATGGTTCACTATTAGGAAATCCGGAAATATAATTCACAATATTATTAAATCTAAGGAGATAAATCACGACGTCCTCCATAGATGATAAAAAAAAGTACCTAACATAATTGTAAAATTTATGATAAACTTCTCAATAAAATAGAAACAGATGGAGGCACCGTGGGTGGCTCAGTCAGTTTAGCATCCAACTCTTGATTTTGGCTCGGGTCATGATCCCAGGGCCATAGGATCGAGCCCCGTGTCGGCTCTGCGCTGAACGTGGAGACTGATTGAGATTCTCTCTACCTCTGCCCCTCCCCAACTTGTGCACACACGCGTACGTCCTCTCTCTCTCTTAAAAAAAAAAATAGGTGGTATAGCAGTTGGGGTTCTCCAGAAAAACAGAACCAAGAGGATGTATAGATACATAGATTTATTTTAAGGAATTGGCTCACGTAATCGTGGAGCTTGGCCAAGTCCAAAATCTGGAGGACGACCAGGCAGCCTGAAGACCCAGGAAAGACTCCATTGGCAGTTTGAGTCTGAAAGCTGTCTGGAGGCAGAATTCCATCTTTTCTCTCTTAAGACCTTCAACTGAGTGGACGAGGCCCACCCGCAGTATAGAGGGTAATGTGCTTTACTCAACGTCCACTCATCTAAATGTTAATCTCATCTAAAAAAATACCTCCATGGCCACACTGACACAAAGTTAACTATGAGAAATGGATACTTCCTCAACATAATAAATCATCTCTTTCTCAAGTAGTATCAGGTTTAAAGTCATGAAAGAGGGGTGCCTGGGTGGCTCAGTGGGTTAGGTGTCTGACCTCGGCCCAGGCCATGATCTCACAGCTCCTGAGTTCGAACCCCGCATCAGGCTTTCTGCTGTCAGTGTGGAGCCCGCGTTGGCCAAACTAAGGAATTCACTACGAAAGCATGATACAAAATCGGTATATAGAAACGAGCAGATTTGGGGGCACCTGGGTGGCTCAGTTGGTTGGGCGTCCGACTTTGGCTCAGGCCATGATCTCACAGTTTGTGGGTTCAAGCCCCACGTCGGGCTCTGTGCTGACAGCTCAGAGCCTGGAGCCTGTTTCAGATTCTGTGTCTCCCTCTCTCTCTGACCCTCCCCCATTCATGCTCTGTCTCTCTGTGTCTCAAAAATAAATAAACATTAAAAAAACTAAAAAAAAAAAAAGAAAAAAGAAACGAGCAGATTTCATATTCAAAAACGACAACCAGTTAGGAGATGTATGTAACTGGAGAAAGATCTCATTTGCAGTAACAACGACAAAAGATTAAACACCCAGAAATAAATTTAATAAGAAATTGGCAAGACTTGCACCAAGGAAACTTTAAAACGTCCCGAAGGAACAAAAAGGGAGAAATTAATGACTAGGAACACATTTCCTCTTCTTGGATAGGATACCTCAACAGCAGAAGGGTGTTGAGTCTCCCTAAGTTCCACTGCAAGTTTATGAGATCCCAATAAAAATTCCAATATATGTTTGGGGGAGGCATCTATACAAACTGATTCAATTGTTCATATGAAAAAATAATAGGAAACGTTTGAAAAAGAAGGGCAGTATGAGGGGCTCCTGGGTGGCTCAGTCAGTTAACCATCCGACTTCAGCTCAGGTCACGATCTCACGGTTCGTGAGTTCAAGCCCCGCGTCGGGCTCCGTGCTGACAGCCCAGAGCCTGGAGCCTGCTTCGGACTCTGTGTCTCCCTCTCTCTCTACCCCTCCCTCTCACTCACGGTCTGTCTCTTTGTCTCTCTCAAAAATAAATAAATATTAAAAGAATTTTTTTAAAAAAAGAAGGGCAGTATGAACACAGTAGCCATGACTATGAAAACTTGTGCAAAATTATAATACAGAGGGTGTGCCTGGGTGGCTCAGTCAGTTAAGCATCCAACTCTTGGTTTTGGCTCAGGTCGTGATCTCACAGTTCGTGAGACTGAGCTCCGCACTGGGCTCTGCATTGTCAGAGGTTGGGATCCTCCCTCCCTCTCTCTCTCTCTCTCTCTCTCAAAATATATAAACATTTTTTTTTTTTAATTCTAAGACTGAAAAAGAAATTGTAACACTGAAACAACCAGGTGCTGGCAAGTCACAGAACAGACCAATGGAAAAGAAACACAGGGGAAAGAAAGAGAACGCACAGCACAGGGAACAAAGTCTGGAAGGAGGCACAACCCCACGCATCATTGGAGGCACAACCACACACAACAATGATGTGTGCGATAAAAAGGCATCGTAAGTCAACGGAAAGGGTGAGCTATTGAAAAAGAGTGAGAACTGGGTGCACCTCCCAATGGGAACGCCACACCTCACACCTTGCATGAGCTTCTTCCAAATGGATTGAAGGTGAAATGTTTACCAAAAAAGCAATCCACAAATATAATCAGAAGAAAACATGTGTATAAGTCTCTTTATAAACACCCAGGTGGGAAGGCTTTTCTAACAGACTTAAATCCAGAAGGCTTATCAGAAAACATTGTGTAAAGTTGAGTATGTGTGAGAGTGCACACCTTTCTCAAAGGCAAAAACAAAACAAAACACAACAACCCAAACCCATGATATTCAGTCAAAAGACGTGACGAACTGGAAAACAAAATTGCGACTGATAAGAACCCCCCCGCCAACCTGTCTACTTTATTATTTTATCTTATTTTATTTTACTTATTTTTAAGTAGGCTTAACACCCAGCACAGAGCCCAATGTGGGGCTTGAACTCACGAGGCTGAGACCTGAGCTGAGATCAAGAGTCGGATGCTTAACCAACTGAGCCACCAGGTGCACACCACCAGCCCCTCCCCTAACATCTTAAAAATGTTAAAAGCCATCATTTTAAAAAGCCATCATCCCGGGGGAGGCGGGACTTCTTATGCTACCAAGATTAGCTCAGTTACTTTGTATACCAACCCTGGGAGGGAGCGTTAGCATTAACACCATTTCACAGCTGGGAAATTCAAGCAGGAAGGGTTAGTTTGCCAAAATCACACAGCATGAAGTTAACATGTAAGGAGACTTCGGTATGTAAATCCTGTAATATACACCGATATACACGTGATGGTTCCCCAGAAGTTGACCAAAAAAGAGTTTTATGGAAAAATGGCCAAAAGATGTGAACAGCTCATAGGAAAAGAACTCAGTTGGCTTAAAAAAAATTTTAATGTTTATTTTAGAGAGACTGAGCATGAGCGGAGGAGGGACAGAAAGAGAGGGAGACACAGAATCCGAAGCAGCCTCCAGGCTCTGAGCTGTCAGCACAGAGCCCGACGCGGGGCTCGAACCCATGAACCGTGAGATCATGACCTGAGCCGAAGTCGGCCCTCAACCGACTGAGCCGCCCAGGCGCTCCAAAAGAACTCAGTTGGCTTTTAAATGCATAAAAAGATATCCAAAGTTGCTCATAATAAAAGACATGCAAATGAGAACTACACTGAAATGTCACCCTCCACCCATCAGCTTGGCAAACATTCTGCAAGTTAAGCTACCAGCTTCCTGATGAGAGAATAGGCACACTCATGCATTACTTGTGGGAGCGTAATCTGGAATAACCCTTAAAAAGGGCAATTCGACAGCGCTTGTGAGGGTTACACATGTAGCTGCCTTCTGACCCCGCAACTCCCCTCCTGGAAACTCACCGTACACGTGGACCTGCCCACATAACGATGTTTGTACAAGGTTATTCATTGCAGCCACGTTTGTAGAAGCAAAAGAGAGCAAACAACCCAGATGATGTCACCAAGGGACCAGTTGCATCAAGAATGTACATGCATACTGCAGACGTGGAGCATCTGGGAAATACACGGGAAGCAATCTCCCAAGGTGAGCTATGTGGGGGGCAAAAAAAAGAGAAGCAGAATGGTGTATACACTTACCTTTTTATATCAAAAGGAGAGAGAAAAGAAAAGCGTGTGCTGATCAATGCCTAAAGAAAAACTGGAAGGCTACACGGCAAACTCCTCTAACAGGTTACCTTGGGAGAGGTGGAGAGCAATACGGAAGAGAAAAACCAGGCGGATGAGGAGTCGGGAGTGGGAAGGAGACTTCTCATCACGCTGTGTTTTGGTTTTTGAACTCTGCGAACATACAACCTATGCAAAAAGTAGGGAAAACGACAGCTCAAACATTGTATTTTATGCCATAACACACACACACACACACAAGAACACAGAAGGCACAGATCTCAGAAAGGAGATAAGATTACCATCATTTGAAGATGACCTCATCGTCTTCCTGGAAACCCCCCCCCCCCCCCCCCGACAAGTCAAAGCAGAACAAAACGTGTTAGAAACAATAAGTTGACTGATGTGGTCAATTACAGGATGAACATAGAAAAATCCCATTCATAATGATGACAGAAAATTCAAAACCCTGGCGAATTAAGTTATCAAGAAATAGGTGTGGATCTACATGAAATAAAGTCTGCTCGGGACAGGAAAGAGGACAAGTCGAGACAAAACAACCCGCTCCATTGGGTTCAAAGTCTTCATTTCGTAACGATGTAAATTCTCCCCAAATTTATCTATACATTTAGCACGGTTCCAAAACAAATCTCAACAGGATAGTTTTAGAAACATCACCCAATATCTCTAAAGGATATCTAGGAGAATCAGTATACAACGTTGAGCAGGATGACTAAGGGGGGGGGGATATTATATATTAATTCTATATTAATTCCATTAACCATCCTATATGTTAAAACCGTATTAATAAGTGTAGGGGTGAGTCGGGGGACCACTGCTTTTTATGAAAAGCCTCCTGAGATTATTTGAATTTTTAATAATGATGCCAATGTAGGACTTGAATAAAAACTAATTAAAAATCCCTAAACTATTCCTTTCACCCAGGATTCCCAATTTTTGAGGTAACAGGTTCGGGTGAACGTCATATACTCACTAGATTCTTACATTTTACACACTCGCGTTCCTATTCGTTTATTTCTCTTGAAAAATGGATGCGATACTGGCAAATCATTCAGCAAACCGCCTCTCTGTCTGCATCATTTCCTGGTTTGTCTACATTGCTATTTCTTGAGGATAGATTCCAGAAGTATCCATTCAGAGGGGACGTGGGTATTCTTCAGGCTCACTGGAATGCCTGCCCCAGCTTACACACTGCCCCAGCAC
Source organism: Panthera uncia (assembly GCF_023721935.1). Lineage (NCBI taxonomy): Eukaryota > Metazoa > Chordata > Mammalia > Carnivora > Felidae > Panthera > Panthera uncia. The sequence goes on from NC_064810.1 coordinate 4,278,779, forward strand.
CGTAGATGGCTCACCTCGTAGGCAGCGACTGGTCATTAAAACCTGGGTTCACTAGGGGCGCCCCAGTGGCTCAGTTGGTTGAGCGTCCGACTTCAGCTCAGGTCATGGTCTCGTGGTCTGTGGGTTCAAGCCCCGTGTCGGGCTCTACGCTGACAGCTCAGAGCCTGAAGCCTGCTTTGGATTCTGTGTCTCCCTCTCTGTGCCCCTTCCCCACTCATGTTCTGTCTCTCAAAAATAAATAAATGGTTAAATTTTTTTTTTAAAAACTGGGTTCACTTGATTCCTAAGTATGTAAACTTCTGCACACATTGTAAGATCGATCAAGCGATTTCACGTTTCGTGACCATTTTCCCATTTGCCAGCTTTTGTATGTTTTTCTTCTTGGCTCTCATGTTCTTCTTTGGTGTTTAACGGGTAGCTGAGGTTTGTTTTAATGAGGTATGGTAAGACAGCAGAAGCAGAAGGGGCTGTCATGAAGGAAGATCCCTGGAGACAGGAGGCGTGGCATGCCATTCAGGGCCACAGGGGGAGGCAGAGGGAGGAGGAGGGGGAAACAAGAGCCTTCACTCTGGTTTCCAGAGGAAGGAATGGGCAAGGCAGGGCTTTTAAAAGGGGCTGTCTGGCCAGACTGAATGATCTCAGCAGGCCCTGGGGCACAGAGGTTGTCCTTAATTGTCTGGTACCTGACCCTGGGGTGATCCGGGTGGCAGGGGGGGTGGGGAGACAGTGGCCCAGAGTGTGGGAACCAGATAAAGGAGACCATTGCGGGGTATGGGCTCTGGCTTGCTTGGGTCACATTTGGAGCCAGTGTCGTTTACTCTGGAGTGAGCTGCTTGCTCTCTCTAGGAACTGGCGAACTCCGGGAGCGCAGTCTCTCCACAGCCAATAAGGTACCACATGTCCGAGCGTCAGAACACAGAAAATAAAGACATGGTTAGTACCTTTGGCTTTACTGGTATGAAATTTTTGTATGCGAAGGGCAGCAGGTCTTTTGGTTTTATTACTATTTTTCTTTTCTTACCATGATGACACTCTTAAGACCTTGGCCTATGGGCAGCTCTTTCTGCCCACGGGTCCTGTCCCCGTGCTTTAATAAAATCACCCCTTTGCACCCCCCCCCAAAAAAAAAGACCTTGGCCTACGGACTCTTCTCCTGTGGGCGAGAGCTTCCTTTCCCCAGACCTCTCAATTTCTGTCATCTGTCCTCTCCGTACCCTTGCCTTCCACGCACAGTTCACAAGATATTTTTAGTAACGATGTGTACCTGCTTAGGGCCTGATCTGAGGAAGGAAATGTCATCATGTACCTGATCAGCCAGGCCAGAATTCATCGTCCAATAAATGTTTGCTTCATCCTTCTATTTATAAATACATACGTATATGCCAATGTGTAAATACACAGATAATTCTCCCAATACCTACCCAGGTAGCGTTTTTATTCTAGCATACATTAGTTCCCATTTTTAAAAATAGTTTTCTTGTTGATTCTCCATTTTTAACCTCATGAAAACAGTAGCAGAATATGGTTGTGATCACAGGTCTGGTGATCAGACAAGGTGGTTTTTCAAATCTGGACGCTGCCACTGACAGCGAGAACCCGGAGAGCTTACGGCACCTGTGACTCAGTTTCCTTCCCTGTGCGGCAGCCAAATAGGCTAGGAGGTGAAAATGCACATGTGGGGATCACCCCCCAAGATTTACTACATTTTCTAGCATCTTTCGAAGATTCTACTTCAGAGTAGAATGGAAGAGTAAACATCCTTGGATAGTTGTGGGGTATAGTTTCATTTCATGCACACACTTGATGAAATTTGCCAACAAAGGTACGCAGAATGAAAAATAAATAATTAAAAGCAGAAATGTTATTTCACAAAGTTTGGCAACAGCACCACCTAGTGATGAGCACACAAAACCACATCTTCAACACGACCCACCGCTTAAGGAAGGGCAAAATATGATAAACCAGCATAGCAAAAAAAAACCACACTGAAATCAAATGATCTCTTTCATGATAAGGAAGCAAACGTCCTGTTGTCTTTCTCCAGTGACTATTGCTTCACTTACTAATGGCTTGAAATTCCCTTCCTCCCCCACCCCCTCTTGCCTAGGTATCACCAAACGCATCTATCTAATCATTGAAAGGGGGTCTTTCAAGGTTTGGCGTAGCGGCTAGATCACAGCTCGCGGGTGACATCTGTCTTCGTTCATTACTTCTGCTTTCCCCCAAGTTGGCAACATCCCTGTCTGGAAGCTGAAACCACTTGGCTGGCCCCCGATGCTTCTGGAAGCTATGGCTCGGCACCGCACCTGGTGAGACAGTGTGGTGCAGATTTGCTCGGCAGGTGGACAGACCAGGGTCCCTTCCCAGGCGAATACTTTTCTGGCTGTGTGTTCCTGAGCGTGTGACCTGGGGCTGGTTGGTCTGTCGGATTCGGACACCATCTCCTTGCAGGGTGAACAGGGCGGGGCGGGCGGGGGATCCTGTCCAGTCCTTGTGACCCCTTAAACATGCTGATCTATAATACATGGTTTAGACGGTTAGACGTGGCCTCACGTCCCGAAGTGCTCTATTCTCCGCCAGGTACATCATCCCCCTACCCTCAATTTTATCTTTCACGCTTCCCAGGAACCCATCTGGCAGCAGTGGAGGCGAGCGGAACATGACACGCGCCACGGCCAGCCACGTCGGAAGTGTGACTCGAAAAGCATGAAAACGACTCCAAGCCCAGTTAAGTCGAAAGTGGTGTTTATTCAAACAAACCAAGCTCCTCTGTTTCCTTCCCAACGGGATACATCTTAAAGTGGGGGAGGCCACAAGTATAAAAAGACAAGGGCTTTAGAAAACCCGACTGTGAGGTGCCCAACCACGTGGACCGTGGCCGTGGCTGCGAAGCCACTTCCGAGGCGGGGCGCGTACCTCCTCACGCCAACTGCTGGCCTGGCGCGCCCTCGGTTTCGATCACCGTGGCACGCCCCCAACGGAGGGACATCCCAAGAGGGACACAAAAAACAATCTTCAGCCTTGTCAGAAATGCAAGTTGCACGGAGCCGTGCACGGAAGTTGTTCATCTGAGACACGCACGCCAATACGGTCCGCGAAGTGCTACGGTCGGCACCACTTGAGAATCCGAGGTTTGCAGCTTCCCGGCCCGAGCAGGCACACCCCAGGGCGGCAGCAAAGTCACCCTTCTTACGGGGGAAAGAAAAAAAAAAGTCACCGCCTCCAGGGACCGGACGTGGAGATTTTAAGCCTGAAGTCTCCCTGACTGTGCAAATGAACAGGAGCAGTAGGAAATACCTCATCGCAGATGGCAAAAATTCACCTTTCATTCGCGCGTAGCAGATCCCAGCCATCGCTCCGGGGTTGAAACACGCTTATTACCAAAGTACAGCTGACCTACGAGCACTCGCTCAGGCCGCCTCCTCCCGGGTTCCAGGTACCTCCCGGGCTAAATAGGGTTGCCAAGCTCACGGATACAAGAATGTTACACGTGACACATTAGATGCTGCATGGCCTCCAATTAGGAAAGTGAGAAAACGATCCCGATTGTAACTCCCAGCCACAAAGCACACACGGTTATTTAGGAAGGCGGATGGACCCTCCCGGCCCAGCCTTTGGCTACGGGCAGATCTTCAAGAGAAAAACGTGCGGCCACATCACCCAGCACGATGTAGTTGAGAAACGCCAGACACGTGTACGTAACACTGACGCTAAGAAACCCAGAGAAGGCTCAGGACTAGGGAGAAACGCTGTACTGATTGGCTGAAGTCACGTGTCTTCATGACACTCAAAATTCTCCCTGGGAACTCACGAGACTAGAGGTTCCGCCGACAGGCTGGCGTCACTACAATCCGGCCAACCCGCCCCCAGGATGACATTCTCGTGGAAGCAGGGCATGAGCTCAAGCAGCGGCTGGGGTTCACTAGACACGTGGGGAGCCTACGGAACTGCGCTGATTCTGAACAGAACCAGGGTGAGCTGCGAGATGTATGGCCTGTGAGATGCCACAAGGCCACGCTTGTGCACAGGGGCACAGGGGCTGACGCTTCCTTCTGCAAGTGTCTCCGACAGCAGGTGTCCCCAGAGGAGGAGTGCGGTCAGGGACCTGTCGGATTCTTCCTGAGTCAGGGGGCTGCCCGGCAGGGTTGGGCGGACGTGACTGTGTCTGAGTCGCTCTGGCTTTCAAGGCAACTGTCTGATGCCCACACCCCTAAGGTAACTGCCGACCACCCGCTCTGGCTTCGGCCCCTTGACCCTGCCCTAGGAACATCCCAGTGTACAACCTTGAGTCTACAGCCTAAGGACTAGGTCTTGCTTGGGAGTTCATGTGTCTCTAGTTGCATTAGGATACAGGTGTTCTAACATGGCTGTAAAGCAAGTTTCCCTTTAGAGGTTCCTTTGGAAAATTCTTGGAAAGTATGGGTGCAAAAAAAATCATTTCCAGGGGGTGGAAATGAGTTGCCTATGACATCCTGGGACGTCCTCAGTTTGCCCAGAAGATCCTTCACAGCCATCTGCCGACAAAGGATCCGGCTTCCTATCCCACCTCCCTTCTCAGGTTCTAGAACCTTCGAAATCCCAATCACCCCCTTCCCTGGTCCTCAAATGAACCAATCTTCACCTGGCTTGGGCAATTCGAAGTGTAAGGGGCCGCGTTATCACGTTGCCCATGCTGACACCTGACCCGTGACTCCGGCTTGAATGTTCTTTAAGTTTCGGGCTTGCTGCTGTAGAAAGTAAATCCCACCTGCCACTGATTCAGCAACTCTAAGGGTAAGAAACGTGAGGATTCCCGGAATTAATTCGAGCAGCTTTTCCCAAACTGCGAATTCCGCTTATGTTGTCGCCATACTTTGGATTACGTGTTTATTTCCCTTCCCCACTCGCAAAATGTATTTTTCCAGCTTTGCCACGTAACTGGTCAACCGACAGAAGTTCTGATCGGAAATTCTTAAAACCCACTACAAATGTATGCAAGAGCTTCTGCTGTATGGAGTCTTCTTGGCGCTAAAAACCTAGTCCCTCTCTTGGCAAAACCCAAATTCTACATTTTATAATGTTTAGTTGTTTTTCCTAAAACAGAAAAAAAAAAAACAACCTCTTGGTGGCTAAGTATTGGCTCTGAACAGTTGTGATATCAATTCTAATGAGTCTGTTCAAGACAAGAACATCTGGGGAGTCCACCCAAGTATCTGGTTTCCACTAAGAAGAATAAGTTGGTGAAACTCTATTATTGATGCTTATGGAACAGGTTTTTGGGCGGGGGGGGGGGGGGGGCGGGCAGGGTTTTATCTCCCGTGTCATCACGAGGCCCTGGGCCAGAACTCAGAACTGAACTGTGACGGTAATCCACCACACAGGGACCTGGAGAGAAGAACGTGACAAATTTTCATTTCCACGGGGACGTATTAAATGATCAAACAGTCCTTCCTCACTTCTTAAATAAGACAATGCTAAGTCAGAACTGTTTGCAAGATCTATCACCCACGGCTCTGCGGAGATGTCAGCGGTGGGGGCACTGCTGGGGATGACTTTCGTGATTCTGAGCCATAACTGACCCCACCTTGATCTCCAACCACAACACTCTGCATTTCACAAGGAGTCTGGTTCCAAGTTTTCAGGAGTGGGCTGCATTCACGAAGGACAGCATTCCCAGAAGTCTCATGCAAGGAACCCGTTTCTTTAATGCCAGATACTGGTTTTTGGTTTAGAAAAAATACAGAATAGTGTGGTACCAATCACTGTGGCGCTTTTTAAAACTCCCGGGGGTGGGCGGGGGGAGGACTCAGTCCTCATCTTGTTTCTTGCTAGTTTTCAAAGAGCTCTAGAGACTGAAGACAGGACTGCATTTGGGGCTTCCAAATAACTTACCGAGAATATAAAATATCACCCTAGTAAAAAAAAAAAAAAACAACAAACCTATGGTTCACGGAGAAGCATCCCACTTCTCATGGGAGGGTTGACAAGGTTTGACAAAAGCATAATGCTAAGTTGCAGCTTTCAAGAAAGGACTGTCTTCCAGCATTTTCCATAGCGTGGTATAAGGTAAAAATGACACGGTCAGACAATTGCTACTTCCCTTCCTGTTCAAAGCAGGCCCGCTAGAAGGTTTCCCAAGCTCCGTATCAATTTACATAACTCGAGGAGGTGGGTGTCACGAACCAGGGTTTTGACTCAACGTCCAATTTTCGACAGCAAAGCATGCCAGAAAAATGTCCCACATTCCACTGTCTATTTCATTCTGGTTGCTAACGTACACTTTTGTAATCTAAGCATTTCCATTAAAATGTCACATCCCATGACATCTGGGATGAAAAGGTGGCGAAATCTGGTAGGAAACCCACAGCATTACAGCAAACTTCATCAGCTACCCTAGAGCTTGAAACTGACTTGCTCTCATCATGCATTCTGGGGACAGTGCCTGCTGGTCTAACACGAGCCCGGAAACCCAACACGAGAGACTGGACAGAAGATATCCGTGTGAAGGACGAGGCAGCAAAACCGCCCGGGTCACCTCTGCAGTTCCCTCGTTTTAGTGCACGAGCTTGGATTTTCACTGCCAAGGGAAAACCCGGTCTGGGAGGACCGCCATCACTTCCGTGAGAAGTGGACCACAAAGCGGGAACCCATGAAAAAGCCAACAGGACAAGAGAGTTAGGCTTCCAGAGATTTCGAACTCTGAAATGTGATTACTACGTGATTACTACGTGTCACCTAGCCGAGACCGGACCTGATGATGAGCATCCGATAAGGGAACCCCCCTCCTGCCATCCCATCTCTAGAGGGCCTCCTAACCCGCCATGTTCCAGCTGTTTTCCTGAACAGAGCACAGAAGATTCACGCTCTAAGATCAACTCAAACCTTCTGTTGCTGTAGTGTCCACAAGGACACCACGACACGTATACGTGGCCCCACGTCTCTGTGGTTGTCTATTCCTCAGGACGGATATGCCCTGGTCCAGTGAGCAGAGCAGATGGCTGACCCCCCCCTCCCCCACCGCGATGTAGCCTATTCTGAATATACGTGACGGTTCAGCCAGAGCAGAAACGCCAGTTAGCCCTCCCAGTAGGATTCCTGCATCCACCCAACTCACCCCAATAGCAATGCAAAGTGAACATGGACTTGGGCACCCAAACAAGAGAGGGGATATTGGCTTTGAGCTGTGAACGCTTCTAATTACATCTGATCACAGCAGGCTGACTACAGAGCATGAAGGATTTTTTTTTTTTTTTTTGCGAAGAAATTAGTTTATCAAATAAATGATAGCAAGAGGGAGGTTCCCCAAATAAAGATCGCACTGCACACCCACCTCGTCGCCGGAGACCGAACACGCCGAAGGAGAGCAGCGCGCAGGTCACGGATTTGTTCTCGCGGGTTCAGATGGCTACACTGGAGTCTAGGGGTTCTGCAGATGCGGACACATGGTCTGGAAGCACGGGAAAAGCCGAAGTTCCTTCAAGTCCTCCGCACATCTTGTGTCTTCCTTCCCCCTGAGTGTTGGTCACCAGGACGGGCATTCGGCCATTTCCCTACCTTCCTAAAAGGTAATAACCCAACCTACCTTCAGAGATCTGGAAAAAACAAACAACCAAGCTGGCGAAATAGGATCTGTTTTTCTCACCCAAACCCCACTTGTTAATTTTAAGTACAAGTACGCCTGTGGGATGATGGCCAGCTGGGTGACAGAACAGCACCTGTCACTCTCACCCAGCGGGGATGATGATTCTTCCAGCCGAGGGCAACAAGGGCAGCAAGCAAGCTGCCTGCGGCCCCCACCCGGGCGCGGGGCCCCGGGCAAAGTCTCAGCAGAGGTAGCTTCTTATTTTCAGACCCACGGTACTACACAAGTACGAGCACAAAAGAGGAGGCTTCCCTTGATGGACAATATGCTTCCCGTCTTCAGAAGAGGCTGGTGAAGACCGTGGAGGGATGTTCTTCTCCCAAAGGATTCGAGCTCCCATTCAGACCACAGAGAGACCCAGAAAAGGGTTCTGTTTCCAACTCCGAAGCGGGCAGGATGGTCATATCATCAGGCCCCAGGTTGCTCCTCCTGCCGCCATATTGCAAGGCTCCCGTACACTCTGATCCAGGTTGAGGCCTGGCGCAAAATACCCTTCCATGCAATTAATATGAAAAGCTTCCCATCAGCTAGGAGGAGTTACGAACCATACGTACTCCCTTCTCCGGAGACGGGAGGAAGGGGAGAATGAGCCAAAGCGGGTCTTGGCCGCACACTTAGCCAGTCTGGCATAACCAGTCACAGAAAGCCTGAAGCCCAATTCACTCTGTTTTGGTTTAGAATGAGGTGTTTTTATTATAATTTTTCTTGGAAGTGAGGGAGAAGAAGGAAGCTTTAAAATCAAGAATCAAAATACAGTGAATCTGGAAGGCATCTGGGAGCAGAACAGATTTAAGACTAGTGGTTACAGGAAGGAACCCTGCCTTATGACCCCGGCTGCTGCACCTGAAACGGAATTCTCCTAACAGAGAGTTCAAGGTCGCGCACGAGCTCGGACCCTGCTCTTCATTTCCAGCGATGCCGGACGAGCGAGGACTCGTCATTGACAACCTCGGGGTCCGGGGGCAGGCGCCGACACCGGAAAGGAAGTAGCAGCAGGACGATCAGGGTAAGAAGGATGATTCCACACACGCTCATGAGAGTGTAGGAGACAATCCACAAAATGGGCTCGTTCAAAGGCAGGGCGGGGACGCAGTTGCTGGCTATGTCGTCTGTTGAGAAAGGCCCAGAAATTTCAGACACTGGAGCACCGGCAATTTCTGGGGAGACAGAAAGGGGGAAAATCCACAGCTGTGAGGGGCGCAGCCCATCTCCGCCGTGTAACGAGAGAGAGAACGCCTGCTCTGTGAGACCGCGGCCTCACGGGTCAGGAGCCAGTGGCTCAGGCAGGGGACCTCTGCGTCAGCACATTGTCACGGCGTTCAGTGCCCGCACCGGAGCACGGCACGTCCCGCGGTCTGCAGGTGCTGCACCCACGTGGGGGAGAGCGATGGGCAGAAGGGCACATCCAGAAGCCTCGGGGGCCCCGGCGAGGCCTGGCAGGGCCGCGGGGCCCGGCGGGCGAGGGTGCATCGCCCAGCGCCTGGGGAGGACGACCGAGACGGGGCGGCTGGGAGGGAAGGAGGGGAAGGAAGTAGGGAGGACAGTGGTATCTACGGCGAGGAGCTCGGCAGAGCCTGCCCGAAGCTCGGGGATGTCCCCGGTGCAGTCCACCTGACTTCATGCTGCCTTCACGTCAGCCTGCCCCACACTCCCGCTGGGCTCCAAGACCAGCCGGCCAGACCGGCCTGCCCAAGAGAGTCTTCCCTGCCCCGCGTCCCCCCTGCAGTGTGTGAAGGGCCCAGAATCAGGAACGGTATGTGAGTGTGACACTGAATTCGCACGAGGTCAGGAGGGTTCGTTCGTTCCTCCCTCCCTCCCTCCCTCCCTTCCTTTTTCTTTTTTCTTTTTTTTTTTTTTTTTTATGTAGGCTTCATGCCCAGGGAGCCCACCCAGGTGGGCTCAGTCAGTTAAGCGACCAACTTTGGCTCAGGTCATGATCTCACGGCTCATGAGTTCAAGCCCCGTGTCGGACCCTGTGCTGACAGCTCGGAGCCTGGAGCCTGCTTCGGATTCTGTCACTCTCTGTGACAGAATCCCCCACTCGCGCACACGCTCTCTCTCTCTCAAAAATAATATAAACATTAAAAAAATTTTAGGGGCGCCTGGGTGGCTCAGCCGGTTAAGCGTCCGACTTCGGCTCAGGTCATGATCTCACGGTCCGTGAGTTCGAGCCCCGCGTCAGGCTCTGCGCTCACAGCTCGGAGCCTGGAGCCTGCTTCGGATTCGGTGTCTCTCTCTCTCTCTGACCCTCCCCTGCTCATGCTCTGTCTCTGTCTCAAAAATAAACGAACATTTAAAAAAAAAAATTTTTTTTTAATTAAAACAAATTGTAGGCTCCATGCCCAGAGCAGAGCCCAACACGGGGCTTAAACCCATGACCCTGAGATCAAGACCTGAGCTGAGATCAAGAGTCGGATGCTTAAGGGACTGAGCCACTCGGGCGCCCCGGAGAGGATTTCTCAAAGCAAGTCTGGGGGTTATCAGTACTGCATTTCTCTACCATCAGATTTATCTGCCCCTTTCAGAAGCACAGAATTTATGTGGCACTTTACGTTTTACTTGGAAAAAGAGAAAGGTCTTGCCACCCGCTTCACCCATGTTTAATCGCAGAGATGCATATTGAGGCGCCAAAAAACACTGTCACTAAGCATTTGATTTTTCTGTAACTGGAAGCCTCAAGACCCTAAGGTCTGCCACATAACATCTTTTTTTGGTGAGGAAAGAAAAAGTCAAACTAACAATGGAATGATGGCCTTAGAAGAAGGGTTTAAAATGGGGGAAGAAACAGACGTGATTGGAACATTTTCCTGCTCATGGGGATTGTGTGTGTGTGTGTGTGTGTGTGTGTGTGTGTGTGGACTCACAGCGTCCTCTGAGTCAGCTGGAAGAGCGCAGCAAGGGACCAGAGCCTGTGTGTACCCAGGAACACAGGGGCGCTGGCCTCCTGTCCATCCAGACAGCAGGTGCCGCGGCTGTGGTCACCATTTAAACAACAAACTCTTTGGCCATTTATATTTCTATTATAATTTCTGCCTTTTTCTCCTGAGCCGTAAGAATCCTTCACGTAGTAGAAACAAGTGGCAAGTGCCTTTCCAGAGCAGGTCCTCTGTCTTTTAAAAAGCGTGTTTACTTTATAAATTGGGAAGCATGCTTAGCGCACGTACCAAAACCAGCACCAGTGCAGAACGCGAGGCGATGAAAATCACCTAAAACCACTTTTGCTTCAAGATGGAGTAAGAGGGGCCGCATTTACCCCCCCACACACCTGAAACAACTAAAATACTGGACAAAATATGTGATGAAACAAAGATTCTGAAGGTATTGCAAACTGCACAAGGAGCCTAAATCCCGACGGATAGAGGAAAGTGGCCTTGAGAACGTTTCTGGGTTGTGGTGCAGGGAGGGGGACACGGGCAGAGGTGGGCAGCCTTTGGGGCGGGGGCGGGGCAGGGCTGGGAGGTCCAGGCAGGACTGAGGGGAGGGGCAGGGCAGAGGGGCAGGGCTGCGGGGACAGGGCAGGGCTGGGAAGCAGGGCAGAAGGGCAGGGCTGGGGGTGGGGGGCAAGGCAGGGCTGGGGACTGCTGGGGTTCACAAGGGCAGTGAAGGGCAGGAGGCAGCTGTAGACAGAAATTCCACACACCTCCAGAGGGCCCCCGCTGAGCCTTCAGCAGAGAGCTGACAAAATTGAGCGGAGGGCCCAAGATCCACTTGAAAGGCCTAGAAGGAACAGGGCTTGGAGCTCCCGTGCAGAGCTGACTACTGTATCTACCGCCAACCGCTTTCTGTCTACGCCGTGTCCCAGTGGAAAAAAACCCAAACCCAACTCGCAGGGCATGAATCAGAGTACTAAGGGTCTCTCCTCCATCACAGGGAAAGGAACCATAGACTGCACAGCGCTCTGGTCTGATCTTAGAGGCTTAAAAGCAACACGGGCCACGGGCGCCTGGGTGGCTCAGTGGGTTGAGCGTCCCACTCTTGGTTTCAGCCCAGGTCATGATCTTGTAACCGCTTTTCTAAAACGCGGGGATCGCGTTATGGCAGATGGAACCCACGATCAGGGCTGACAGCAGTCCCGGCACCCGGTTGATTAGGTCGAGAATGAAACCAAAGGAGTCTGGCTACCGGGGAGGGGCTCCTCCGCAGGAGGCCCGTTTAGACAAACATCCAATATATCCGGAGGCAGTTTATCAGCCTGATTAGTAGCCAAACACATTCTGCAAGAGGCCCTGAGATCGGGAGCCTGCTTTAGGGCCATTCACAGCTGGACGCAGGGTACCTCAGTCTACCTGTTCTGTTTCCTGCAGAAGAGAGGGCTTCAGTAGTCAGTAGGGGACTCTGATGAAAAATAGTAAAGGCAGAATTCCATCATGGTCCAAGCCACGTTCCGACACATATATAGTCCTTACAGACCACTTCCTAGGAAACAGTCCTTGGCTGGGTTTTAAGTCGGTCGGGTCCTAGTTTCGGCCGGCTCCCAGTGGAGGTCCCAGGGCCAGAAGCAGCCAGACCAGGGATGTGGAGGGGATCACATCAGACCAATGAGGAGGAAATCTCATACGGCAGTCGTGAAGGTTGGCAGCCGTCCTGGTGACTTAGGTGGCTGTCCCATGCCCAAGACAGACAACGTCGTACAAGGACAGGGATAAAGAGAGGGCCTCCAGCTCCTGGGTCTTACTACCAAATCGGCCGGGGTCTTAACTTCCAGCCAAAGGGGGGGCTTTGTCCTCCCCGTGGAGCAGCCCTGGACTAGAGGATTACAGCCCGAGCGATTGACATCAAAGTGTTCCATTAGGACCAAACTTCTCGAAAAGCCCCTGAAATGAGAGTAAAGGAAGAAGAGAGAGGACTCACTTGGTTCACACCGAGGCGCAGAGCCCAGAGGATGGAAAGACTCACAGCCCCACGTAAGGGCGCCGAAACGATGAAATTACGGAGTGGGTTCGTGAGCAAACGGCTAAGAAAGAATTCTTGCGACGTCTCTGGTGCAAAAGGTGATTTTCTTCCAGCTCGGGGACAGGACCCGGGGGCAGAAAGAGCTGCACCGGGCTTGTGAGGAGTGAGTGGCCATATACTTCTAAGTTAGTGGGGGTGAGGGGCGGCGTAAGTCTCTAAGGAACTTGGAAGCTAGGATTTCAGGACCTTGAGGGGCTCGCTGCTGCTAAGATGAGGTTACCTTCGGTCTTTGATAAAACAAAAACACCAAGGCAGTAAGGCAGCCAGGAGCTCCCTGAGCAAGGTCACACTCGGCACGTGTCAGTGTCAGCGGGCTGCGAGCTGTAAGGAGATTTAACTTCAGCTACATTTCTCTTGCCTTTGTTTCCCTCATCAATCTCGGGGTTCCCGAGATCAAGCCCCAGGCTATCAACACAGAGCCTGCTTGGGATTCTCTCTCCCTCTCTCTCTGCCCCTCCCCTGCTCCCGCTCTATTTTCGAAAATAAAAAAAAATAAGCATTAAGGAAAAAAAAAAAAAAAAAGCAAGACAAGGCAGGACTCTAACTTAAATGTGACCCAGGAACAGATCTCAAGCATATTTGCAGGAATACAGGAGTATTCAGCACTGTTTTGGATACCTGGACCCAACTTTAACATGCTGGGGCTTAAGTCACCAACAGGCAGTTCTCACACCCCAGCTGGGTGTCCTCGAATTCAACTCAATTCTGACACTGTCTACCCGGAAGCAGCATCAGATCCCACAGGTGAAGGGCTCAGTCCTACAAAGCTGTCCCCCAACCCCCGACCTTCAGACATCAGTTAAAAGCCCAGGTTGTTACCTATGCTTCTGACTGATGAACTACAGACTGGAGGTACCAACCACCCCCACCTTGAGCTTCATTCATTTGCTAGAGAGGCTCAGGGAACTCAGAGAGACTGGGTACTTACTGAATTACTGGTTTACTAGAAAAGGACAAAACTCAGGGGCAGCCAGATGGAAGAGGTGGCCAGGGCGAGGTGTGGGGGGAGGGGGAGGAGCCTCCGTGCCTGCAGGTGCCGCTCTCACCATATTTCCACACATCCACCTGCCCCGAACCCTCTCCTTTTGGATTTTCATAGTGGGTTCGCTGCACAGACCCGATGGATGAAGTCACTGGCCAGTGGAGATGGCTTCGGTGACCAGCCCCTCCCTCCCTGCAGGCCAGGGGGAGGGACGGGAAGTTCCAACACTAATCACAGGCCAGCCCCACCCTTAGATGCTTTCCAAAGTCACCTCACTAACATAACAAAAGACAACACTCCTCGTTGGAAATTCCCAGGGTTTTAAGGAGCTCTGTGCCAGAAATGGAGGCAGATACCAAACACATATTTCTTGTAACCTGTAACATCACAAGCATCCAACAAGGTGGAATTCACAATGTCTGGCCTCCAATAAAAAAAAAAAGAAAAAGAAAAAATCACCAAGTGTGCAAAGGAGCAGGAAAACACAATTCATAATTCACACAGAAGTAGAAAAACGCAGTTCATACCAAGGGGGGAAAGAATCAATCCTATGGAACTTGGCAAAGGAATGACACCCATGGTGGAATTCGTAGACAGGATATTGAAACAGCTACTATAACTGCGTTCCACTCAGGATGCTGGAGGGAATATCGGGCGTGAATAGAGACACAATAGCTATAATCACGTCAGACGTGTTAGACAGACAGCAGCTATAAGACCTAAGTCAAATTTCTAGAGATGAAAACCGCAATGTGCAAGAGGAGAAATGCACTGCATGATATTAATGGAATATGAATCCGCAGGAGAAAAAGACCAGTCAACTCGACAACTTGAAACTAACCATGAAACACAGAGAGGGCAAAATCCTGAAAACATAAACAGAGAACGTCGGTAAACTGTAGGGCCACACTCAGAGGACCCAGATGAGGGGAGGGATGGGAGGCAGAAAACATATCTGAAACAATGATACCCCAAACCTTTCCAAACTTCAAGGAACCAGCAAGGTCACAGATCCAAGAGGCTCAGAGATCCCCAAGCCTAAGAAGCACGAAGCAGATTACACCAGTGAACTGCTGAAAACCGGTGACAAAGGGAAAATCTTAAAAGCATACAGAGCAAAACGAAACATTCTGTACAAAGGAACAAACAGAATTAGAGCGACTTTCACGTCAGGAGTAACACAAGCGACAAGACTGTGCGGTGACAGCTTTCAAGTGCCGGAAGGGAAAACCTTGTCAATCTAGAATTCTGTACCAAGCAACAGGGTCTTTCAAAGTGAAGATAAAGATGTTTTCTGACATACACCAGCTGCAAGAATTTATCACAAGAAGAGACACGCACAGCCTTAAGAAAGAAGGAAATTCTGGGACACCTGGGTGGCTCAGTCAGTTAAGCATCCTAACTCTTGATTTCAGCTCAGGTCATGATCTCAGGGTCATGAGAACTGAGCCCCCGCATCAGGCTCTGCACTAGCAGCAAGGAGCCTGCTTGGGATTCTCTCTCTTCCTCTCTCTCTCTCTCTCTCTCTCTCTGCCTGTCCCTGGCTCTCTCTCTCAAAATAAACTTAACACACACACACACACACACACATACACACACACACACACACACAGATAAACCTGGAGGACATTATGTTAAGTGACATAAGCCAGACAGAGAATCTGGCTGGATCTCACCTACACGTGGAATCTAAAATAGTTCAACTCAGCAGCAGAGAGTAGAATTGTGGGGGTAGATCTTAAGTGAAGGAAGGAAGGAAAGAAAGAAGAAAGGAAGAGAAGAGAAAAGAGAAGAAGAAAAGAAGGAAGGAGGGAGGAAGAGAAGGAAAGGAAAGGAAAGGAAAGGAAAGGAAAGGAAAGGAAAGGAAAGGAAAAGAAAGGAAGAAGGAAGGAGGGAGGGAGGAAAAAGGAAAGGGAAGGGAAGGGAAGGAAAGGAAGGAGACAGTACCTTTGTGAGGTAGGTGATGGATATGTTAGCTTCCAGGGATCATTCCACAACATACACATCTATCAAAGCATCAAGTTGTATACCTTAAATGCATATAGCTTTCATCTGTCAATTATATCTCAATAAAGCTGACCAAAAAAAGGAAGAAACCATCACAGCCAACTGCACCAAAACCACGGCAAAGCCAGCCCTTCGAGCAGAAATCGGTGATGTCGGATGGAAACTGGGATCCACACAAAGGGAAGACGAGCCCAGACTCGGTGACCACACGGGCAATTATAACGTCTCTCCTTTTCATTTTAAACACTGAAGAAGATAACTGGCTGAAAGCAAAAATAACACCAGTGTAGGGGGCGGTTTCTAACACATGCCTAAGTAAAACGTGTGACAGCAACATCGGGGGACAGGATGGCGAGAGACCATGCAAGAACACTCTAGGTCCCTTTCCTACCCGAAGCGGTTCCCTGTGTCAATCAAAGCCGCAGGCTACGAACCCTGTGGCAACCACCACCACACAACAGCCACAGCTCATAAACTCGCCGAGATCAAGAGAAACAAAAATGTTCAATCCAAAGGCAGCAGAAAAAGGCGGGGAAGGGAGAGAAGAGGCCAACAGAAAACAGGTAGCAACGCGGGAACAGCATTCATTCCCACATGAATCATCACATTAAATATAATCTAAGCCGGGGGTCGGCAAACATTTCTGGGAAGGATCGGATAGCAAATGTGTTAGGGATTTTGGGGCCGCCCTAGGATTCCTGTCCCCTTCTGTCCTGATTATTTTCACACCCCTTTAAAAATGTAAAACCGGGCGCCCGGGTGGCTCAGTCAGTGAAGTGTCCGACTTCGGCTCAGGTCACGATCTCACGGTCCGTGGGTTCAAGCCCTGCGTCGGGCTCTGTGCTGACAGCTCGGAGCCTGGAGCCTGCTTCAGATTCTGTGTCTCCCTGTCTCTCTCTCTGACCCTCCCCCATTCATGCTCTGTCTCTGTCTCAAAAATAAATAAAACATTAAAAAAATAAAAAAATAAATTAAAAAAATGTAAAACCATCTTCAGAGGTCGTAGAAAAGACCTCCACCCGCCAGATCCGGCCTGCGGGCTGCCATCTGCCAACCTCGGGTCTCAACGCCCCAGCGACAACGCAGACACCGTGGAATTAGATATGAAGCAAGACCCGACTACTCGCGACCTGTAAGAAGCCCACTTTAAATACAAACACTCAAATACGTTGCAAGTCACAGGGTGGAAAAAAGACGGGTCAGGCTAACGGTAATCAAGAGAAATGCAGTGGCCGTGTCAGTTATCAGACACCGCAGACTCAGAGCAAAGAGGACTGCCAGGGACGAAGGCACTCATTTCCGAAGGGTTCGGGTTCAACGCACCAACAGGGCACAGCCATACTAAGGGTTTACACGCCTCCTAAGAATTTTGAAATGTAGGAAACAAGAATAAGGAACCTGCAGAAGTTTAGGGAAACCCGCCCTTATCATTCTCAGCAAGAGCGCACGCGGGCAGGAAGTGAGTGCGGGTAGAGGCCACCCCAGCAGCACGACCCGCAAGCTTGACGTCACTGGCAATTACTCCACCCACGCAGCGAATATTTTAATTTTTTTTCACGTCTATTTTTGAGAGAAAGGCAGAGAGTGAGCAGGGGAAGGACAGAGAGAGAGAGAGAGGGAGACACAGAATCCGAAGCAGGCTCCAGGCTCTGAGCCATCAGCACAGAGCCCGATGCAGGGCCGGAACCCAGGAACCGCGAGATCATGACCGAGCTGCGGTCGGACGCTCAACCGAGGGAGCCACCCAGGAGCCCCGAATATACCTTGCTTTCGAGAGCACATTTAACCAACACAGGCTACATTCTGGGCCACGAAACAAGTTTCAAGACATTGAAAAGAATTCAGTTCAGGGGCGCTTGGGTGGCTCAGTGGGTTAAGCGTCTGACTTCAGCTCAGGTCATGATCTCACGGTTGGTGAGTTCGAGCCCCGCGTCTGGAGCCTGCTTCCGATTCTGTGTCTCCCTCGCTCTCTGCCCCTCCCCCACTCATGCTCTGTCTCAAAAATAAAAACACTTAAGAAAGTTTTTTTAATAAAAAAAAAAAAAGAATTCAGTTCATACTGTGTTCTCTGACCACAGTGGAATTAAGTAAGAAGTCAGAAACAGAGGGGCGCCTGGGTGGCTCTGGCAGTTAAGTGTCCAACTCTTGACTTTGGCTCACTCAAGTCACGATCTCACAGTTCGTGAGTTCAAGCCCCACACGAGGCTCTGCTTGGGATTCTGTCTCTCTCTCTGCCCCTGCCCCGCTTGTACACGCGCGCGCTCTCTCTCTCTCTGTCTGAAAATAAGCCTAAAAAATTAAAGAAAGAAAAATCAAAAGAACGGGGCAGTCAAGTATGTCAACGAACAGCACACATGATATGATTTCACTTAGGTTAAAAGAGAAAACCAAACAACAACAAAACCAAAACCAAGCCCAGATCTCCTAGGTATTTTATCTGTAAAATGGGAGATGGCAATGGTACCCACAAATCACAGTCTTAGTGAATGGGGACCAAGCTAATAGAAGGCACTTAGTACAGTGCCTGGGGTAAGGGCAGTGCTTCCTAAGCACCACGTGTTAATATCTTGTTATTTTAAATCTTTCATCAATGTCTTGGGTTAAAATTGTAACTATGTGTTTTCTCGGTTCTATCTTCCAGAAGACCCAGTTGATAATGAGCACCTGAGGAAGATCCATCAACTTACCAACTATAAAAATTATCATGGCTGGGGTCTTTTCTGCCATGGCATGTAAAATAAAGTGATGGTACCGAGACGCCTTTCGAGCAGCCGTGGTTCACTTGGAAGAACATTCTGGAGCTCCAGGACAGGCATTCTAGACCCAGGGCCATTTTGTGCTGCAACTACACGAAAACCTCTTACTAACTACCCCAGGCCTCGGTGTTCTTTTGAGACCGCATGATTCATGTCTTTGGGGCCCCTTGGCTTTGCAATCCTTTGATTATATTCTAAGTAGATGGCAGAGGCCCCGCTCTGAAACTCTGTTCTTAACAGCTAACTTTCCTATTTTTAAACATGAATATGTACCAGATGATCCACTTTCAACCTGCACAAGGAAATTCACAGCGAAACGACTGCCACAATCCATGGTACGTCTCAAGTTGTAAAAGCTCAACTCTATACAGCTCTTGGGTGTTAAATGTCTCAATCTATAAAAAGACATGAGTGGTATTTCAGAAGCTTTGGATACATTAAGAGAGATCTGTCAATCTTAACGCTCTGTTATCCTTCTAGCTCTAGGACACTTGGCCCAGCCAACACAGAGGCATCTGAAAGCGCACCGGCCTTGAACGTCCGTCTGTCTGTCTGCTGCTGACTTGTGAGACTATCTGTACGCTGAAGCCCCAGGCCGGCCAGCACTATGACACGCGGTGACCACCGCCGTATTTATCCGGCTCCGATCTGAGACCAGAATAGTGATTCTTTGTAGGGGTTGGGGGGGGGGGGGTGAGGCGAGGAGAGGCAGGGCAGCACAAGAGAAGCATCTGTGGATCTTTTTCCAAAATAACCATCACCCTCCCACCTACCACCATTCTGATACACCCTGGCTGAAAAAGGAGGGGAGGGTGTGGGCCATCCTGTATTTTAAAAAGCTCCCCGGCAAAGTCCTCAAAGAGCTCCCACTCGCTGCTCTCCTTCCCACCCTGTCCCAACCCTTAGAGACAAGCCGAATCCCATGGCGGAGTGTGGTGTGACAAACACCAATTATTACGGAAACCCAATAAAAGACATCAAGAGAAAAGGGAAGCTCCCAAAGGTTTGGGCTCCACCAAGTGCTAGCTGGCACCGAGAGAGAACGTCCTCCTCCTCCCACACAGAGAAAAGATGATAAACTCATATTTTTAAATATGTAGATGAGCCCGGAAATAGGTGCTAGGACTGGGGATCCAAAGCCCAGGGACAGGGGTGCGGAGGGGGATGGGAAAAAGACTTGACCCCGGCACCACGGAGGGGGCTGGTAGAGGCTGGCTTGCTGGGGGAGGGAGCCGGGAAATTTCTGCCAACCAGGAAGCCGGACTCTGCCCGAGGTCTGGGGGCCGGAAGGGCAAGGAAGAACCTCCTGCGAGAAGCAGAGCTTCCCTGCCACCGCCTGGAGCAGGGCTGGCATCGAAATTTACACAGCTTGGTGTAGAAATCCTGAAGTGCTCATCGCCTCACACTCAGCAGAAACAAATGCAAAATTGGTTTATGGCAACATTTTTACAACCCAAGGTGCACTGAACTCTCTCCAAAGGGAAAAAAAAAAAAAGCTTTCCCACTAAAGATAAGCTCACAACAAGTAGTTGCAAACCAAGTGAGAAGAAAATCTGCCACGAGAGAACAGCAGACACAAAACCAAAGAGATCAGCTCTCCGTAAACGATAGGAAAACAGAATATGCTGGAGATTACACAATAGCGGTGTTTAAAAACTCACTAAAATACTACCAAGGCTTTTTAATCAGGCTGATTGAAAGGTTCATAAAGGAAAATAAAATTGAGAAAGAACAGCGGGGGGAGGGGGGGTGCGCCTGGGTGGCTCAGTCAGTTAAGCGTCTGATGCTTGATTTCGATTCAGGTCATGATCTCACCGTTCATGAGATCAAGCCCCTCATCCAGCTATCGGCGTGGAACTTGTTTGGGATTCTCGGTCGCCCTCTCTGCCCCTTCCCCACTCATGCATGTGTGAGCACATGCGCACACACTCTCTCCTGCTCTCCCAAGAGCAATAAATTAAAAAAAAAAAAATACTGTAAGATATATCGATTGAACAGAATAGAAAATCCAGACATACAGACCTATCTCCCCAAATACTTACTGGAATTTGGTATGTGATAATATTCAAATCAGTGAAGAAAATGTGGATTATTTGGGAAAACGTCATAGGAACATGGGATAATCATATGGGGGGGAGGTTTAATCCATACAAACTATGTCAAGGTAAATCAAACATAGAAGTACTTGTACAAATCACGAAATAATTTCAATAAACAAGGTCATTTAAAATGTGGCTTTAAACCTAAGGGCCTTAAAGGAAAAGACTGACATATTTAAATACATGAAAGCATTTTTTCAATAAAATCCATTATCAGGGGCGCCTGGGTGGCTCAGTCGGTTGAGCGGCCAACTTCGGCTCAGGTCATGATCTCGCGGTCCGTGAGTTCGAGCCCCGCGTCGGGCTCTGTGCCGACAGCTCAGAGCCTGGAGCCTGTTTCGGGTTCTGTGTCTCCCTCTCTCTCTGCCCCTCCCCCGTTCATGCTCTGTCTCTCTCTGTCTCAAAAATAAATAAACGTTAAAAAAAATTTTTTTAAAAATCCATTATCAGCAAAGTTTCTAAATAATGTAGAATTGAAATATGGATTATAGCTTTTTTCCCTCCAAATAGCTAATTACTCCATTACACCACAGAGATTCTACAAATCAATAGAAAACAACTAAAAATCCGACAGGAAAGAAAAAAAAGGGGAAAGGATATGAGTGCCTAGTTCACAGAAAATGAGAAACAAATGCCCTAGACATTTACTTATAAAAATAAACTCCACCTCACGCATACAAAGTCATACAAATTAAAAACTACACTGAGATAACCTTCATCCATCAGATTGGCAAAATTCCCAAAGGGGTGACAACACCTTGTTGGTGACGCTGACTGGAGAGTCAGGCCACAGTATACGTTGCTAGACAAACGGTACAGCCAACGCAGAAAAGAGCACAACCTCCTTAGAAGGCGATGTGACGATACCCATCAAGATGACAAAATCTTAGGGCATCTGGGGGGCTCAGTTGGCTGAGCGACTCAGGTCACGATCTCACAGTTCGTGAGCTCGAGCCCTACCTGTATCGGGCTTGCTGCTGACAGGGCAAAGGCTGCTTCAGATCCTCTGCCCCCCCGCCCTCTCTCCCCCTCCCCTGCCTGCACACTCTCTCAAAAATAAATAAACATTAGAAAGAAAAGATTCTTATATGTTTATACCCTTTAACCCAGCAATTGTACTTTCATATGTGAGAATAAACACAGACAAATGGCATCCACTGCAACACTGTCTATAACAACAGGAGACTGGAAACAACTTCAATGTATCCATAAGGAATTGTTAAATGAATTAGAGAAGAGCGACAGAAGATTATGAGGCTCAAACAATAATGGGGAGAGGGGGCGCCTGGATGGCCCACTCGGTTAAGTGTCCAACTTCGGCTCAGGTCATGATCTCGCGGTTCAAGAGTTTGAGCCCTGCATCGAGCTCTCTGCTGCCAGTGCAAAACCCACTTTGGATCCCCTGTCCCCCTCTCTCACTGCCCCTCCCCTGCTGGTTCTCTCTCTCTCTCAAAATAAATAAACTTAAGAAAATAATGAGGGAACACTTGAAGTCTTTATAACTGCCTCTAACAGAGCGGGGCGCTATCTAACGCACTGTGATTTGAACACGATCTGGCCGTTTTCAAAAATTAAATAAAATAATGGAGATAAAGGGAATACAAGTCACAACAATATTTACAGAACAAAATTTACAGAGAAGTAAACGTGTCTATTTGAAAAAGTACACAGTGGAATTGCCAGAAATGAAAAATACAGTCGATGTAATTAAAAGCTCACTGAATAGTTTAAGTGGTCGACTGAACACAGTTGAAGAGAGGACTAGGGCACTACGGGATGTATCTGCAGAAAACTACACAGAATACAGCAAAGGTAAAGAGAAGAAAGTATGAGTGAGAGGTCAAGGGACATGGAGGAAATAAGGAGAAATCTCGAAATTTATCTCAGGAGACCCAAAAGAAGGAACTAGTAAAAATGGCTGTGAGGTAATAGTGAAGGAGGCACGAGCTGAGAATTCTCTAGGATTGGTGATAAAAAACACGAATCCTTAGATTCAGAGAGCACAATGAGTCTTGAGCAAGATGAAAAACCATCTATACCTACATACATCATGGTGAAACTCCAGAAGACTAAAAATTTAACCTAAGTCTGAACAGCAAGCAGAGGAAACCGATGACCCTTTTTGGTACCACAACTGAAAGTGACTTTTCATCAGCAGTAATGTTGGCCAGAAGATGTTGAAATATCATCTTCAAAACACTAAGGGAAAAACGGTCACCCTAGAATTCCACACATAGTTAAATTATGAGTCAAGAATTGGGGATGAATGAGGGGCATCTGGGTGGCTCAATTGGTTGAGCATCCAACGTCGGCTCAGGTCGTGATCTCACGGTTTTTGAGTTTGAGCCCCACATAGGGCTCTGTGCTGACAGCTCAGAGCCTGGAGCCTGCTTTGGGTTCTGTGTCTCCCTCTCTCTCTGCACCTGCCCTGTTCATGCTCTGTGTGTGTGTCTCTCTCAAAAGTAAATATTAAAAAAAATTTTTTTTAATTTTCATTTATTTTTGGAGGAGAGAGAGAAACAGAGCACGAGCGGGGGAGGAGCAGAGAGAGAGGGAGACACAGAATCAGAAGCAGACTCCAGGCTCTGAGCTGTCAGCACAGAGCCCGACATGGGGCTCGAACCCACAAACTGTGAGATCATGACCTGAGCCGACGTCGGACGCTCAACCGACTGAGCCACCCAGGTGCCCCCTAGAAATTTTTTTTAACTTGGGGGAAAAATGAAATTTAAAAGAAATCCTAAATTACATTCTTCAGCATAAGGAAAACTGCTGTGTCATAATGTTTATCCATTTTCCTTTGTTGAGCTTTGAACAGTTTTTAGTTTGATGAAAATGGCGGTTTTATGTAACAATGTAATTACTGAATGATGTGCTTTAGTTTGTTTTATGAATAAAGCTGCTTCTGGTCAGGTCTTTGGGTGGAAACACACATTCATTTCCTCACTGCATCTACCTAAGAGTGCCGTTGCTGAGTCATAGAGTAGGAATATGTTTAACATTAGCAGAAAATGTCAAACCGTTTTTCCATTCATACTAAACAATTTCAGCAAAGTGAGAATCCCTTAACGGAGGATTAGAAGGGAACTCCAAGAGCCTACTCCATGCACCAGACTATAGGACTGCTCTCACAAAAAATCCAAGTGACTAACAACTATTTTAAAAGGAGAATTTTAGCAACGTGACTGGATAGAAGATTAATATACAAACAAACCCTGTGTTGCCCGTATACCAATCAAAATAGGTACCTAAGCAAGAGATATATGCATAAGAACTTCTTGAAGAAAACTGCAAAAACTCTGTAGGATATAATAGAAGACCTAAACAAGTAAGACTTGGCACATTCAGGAGGAGAAGACTTGTATAATAAAGATTTGATTTTGGGGGCGCCTGGGTGGCTCAGCCAGTGAAGCATCTGACTTCAGCTCAGGTCATGATCTCGTGGTTCGTGAGTTCGAGACCCGCATCGGGCTCTCTGCTCACAGCTCAGAGCCTGGAGCCTGCTTCAGATTCTGCCCCTCCCCTGCTCGCACTCTTGTCTCTCTCTCTCTCTCTCTCTCAAAAATAAATAAACATTAAAAAGTAAATAAAGATTTGATTTCTTCTCAAGTTAATCTGTACATCCAGTGCACTTGCAATCAAAATCCCAATAAGGTTCTTCAGAGATCTTGACAAGCTGAACAAAAGGACAAAAGTAGCCAGGACCATCTAAAGAAGAATAAGGAGAAGAGGTGAGCCCCTGCTGGATATTAGGTCTTATTATAACTACAGATATTAAACTATATGTTATACCACAGGGGCAGACAGCTACACCAGTGGGATAAAAGAGAATGTTCAGAAATAAGAGATCCAGGGGCACCTGGGGAGCTCAGTTGGTGGAGGGTAAGACTCTTAGTTTCGGCTCAGGTCCTGATCTCACAGTTCGTGGGTTCAAGCCCTGAGTTCAGCTCCACACTGACAGCACAGAGCCTGCACAGAATCTCTCTCTCTCTGCCCCTCTCCCACTTGTGCTCTCTCTCAAAATAAATAAATAAACTTAAAATAAAAAAAAAATAATAGATCCAGATTTATACTGGGTCTTGGTATACAACAAAGATGTTATTAAAATTATTTAATTATTTAACTTGAATCCAAACCAAGCCAAGTTTATAGAAATGTGAGGTTAAATGAACATGTTAAATGATACCATTAGGAAAAATCCAGACAAATCTAAATATATCCTACAAAACAACTGTCTTTTGGAAAAAAAAAAGAACAGCTAAGAATATCATTTTGGGGGTAACTGAGGAAATCTGAATATGGTCTAGATACTACACAATATTACAATGTAAATATTGTTGGTTTTTTAGGAGTCATAATGGTATTATGGTTATATACGAGCCTGTCCTTATTTTTAAGAGATATTTGTGGATGAGGTATTATGGAGTAAAATATTTAGGAGTAAAATGTCATGATATCTGCAACCTATTTGCAAATGGCTCAAACAAAAACTACATACACACGTATACTAATATATATCAAAATATAAAAATTATTAAATCTAGATAGTGTGTATTTAGAATGTCATTATTTTTAGTCTTTTCGTATATTAAAATTTTTTATAATACAATATTGAAAATATCAGAGGAGAAAATATATTCCATAAATGGTACTGAGAAAATTGAATGCCCTTATAAAAATCAGATTCCTACTTCACATTATGAGAAAATGGGGGGGAGGGGAAGTATACAGTATCTTTAGAAAAAAAATCTCTATTTTCTTAGATTAAAGAAAAATTTCTTAAATAAGGTACAGAGTAAAAGCCGTAAAGAAGAGATTGGTACATTTTATTTCCCTAAATGTCGATAAATGTAAGTGAAAGCTAATAAAAACAAGTAACAGAAATCCAGAGACTAGCAGATATTTACCACACATTAGCCCCCCAGAATTAATGGATCAAATATTAAGACTGTGTAGCCATCAATAAAAGAGATGGTAGAAAAATGTCCCTGGGGCGCCTGGGGGGCTCAGTCGGTTGAGCGTCCGACTTCGGCTCAGGTCACGATCTCGCGGTCCGTGAGTTCGAGCCCCGCGTCGGGCTCTGGGCTGATGGCTCGGAGCCTGGAGCCTGCTTCCGATTCTGTGTCTCCCTCTCTCTCTGCCCCTCCCCCGTTCATGCTCTGTCTCTCTCTGTCCCAAAAATAAATAAACGTTAAAAAAAATTAAAAAAAAAAAAAGAAAATGTCCATAAACTATTAGAAAAATTCACCACAAGAGAGAAAGCTCAGACACCCCGAAAACATCCAAAGTTGCATCATCTCAGAAGTAATCAAACTGTGACACTATTTCACACATACAGATTGGCAAAAAGCAAAAACCAAAACAAAACAAATAGAATAGAATAGTTTGAGGAAATGAAAACTCTTGTAGAATCCTGATGGTCCAGCTACCATGAGGACAAATCCAACAGCAGCCAGTAATTCCAAAGACTGACATACCAAACCATCTAGAAATTCCATTTTCAGAAGATCTCATTCACAGGCAGAAAGATGTTCGCTGCAGTAGTGTTTATAACTGCAAATATTAGAAACAATCCAGATGTTAATCAAGGCAGGACTGGGTAAATAATCTGGGTATATTCATACAAGAGGATACTATACAGCAGTCAAAATGGGTGATCTCCCATCAACACGGAAAATCTAGTAAATGTAATGCTGACCGATAAAGCAGGTGGACAAAAGATATATATTATTATATACAGTATTGTGTAGCATTCACATACATTTCATATTATTATTTTTCAATAATTGTTTCCTTAAATTTTTTTAATGTTTATTTATTTTTGAGAGAGGGAGAGAGAAAGAAAGAGTGTGAGTAGGAGAGGGGCAGATTGAGAGGGAGACACAGAATCCGAAGCAGGCTCCAGGCTCCGAGCTGTCAGCGCAGAGCCCCACGTGGGGCTTGAACCCACAGACCGCGAGATCATGACCTGAGCCGAAGTCTGACGCTTAACCGACTGAGCCACCCAGGCGCCCCCATATACATTTTAAAACATCAAAAACCCACGACCAACCAACCTATGTTGGTTGTTATATGGTACTTATTTACAGGTCTATGGGAGACAGCTTCTAAGGTGACGCCGACGATCCCCGCTCCCCGGTGTTTACACTTGTGTAATCCCCCTCCCACAGTGCACCAGGGTGGTTCTGTGCAACCAACAGAATAGGGCGGAAGCGACAGTATGCCCTTTCAAAATTGGTTGGAAAAAAGACTGTGGCTTCTGTCTTGGTTGCTCTATTGCCCTTCTACTCCCTGCAATCGCTTGCTCCCGGGTGACCAGACGACTGTCCTAAGTGTGCTCAGGGAAGCCTGGTGTGAGGTCCAAACGGCAAGTAAGGTCCGGTTGGCAAGGTCCAACCACAGGAGTGAGCTTCCAAGAGTCCCCTCCAGCCTCACGAGAGACCCTAGACCACGGAGACCCTAGACCAGAACCACCAGCTAAGCCACTCCTCGGCTGCTGACCTTCAGCACCTGCACAAGGTCATCAAGTACTGCTAAACTGGGGGCTAAGTTGTTACCAAGCAAGAGATGATGAATGCAAGGTACTCATACCTGTGTAGTGAAATGTTACGTGCGTAGTAATTATAAGAACGTACACCGGTTTCAAGCTAAAGGGTAATTCTCGGGAAGGCAGTGGGGTGGGGCTCTAACTCCATTTACTTTGTTTCCATGACAAATTTTTGAAGAAAATACGACAAAAACGTTAGCATTTGTTAAATCTGGGTGTTCCAAAAGTGTGTACAAAGCACATGATTTCCTGTGACTTAAATCATTTTCTTTGTTATTTAAAGCAGGTTATGAATTAAAAATAAACACTTCTAGAAAGAGAAAAAAAGAGTGGTGTCTCTCTTCCATTTATTACAGCGCCACAGACCACTGTCTGGCTCCTAATTGCAGCTTGGAGGAGACATAGCCGCGTGTATTCCCATGGCTGGTGAAATCAAATGTTTAAGTACCAAAACCCTAAATATATATTTTTTAAATAGTAACAGAAAAACTTCTTTAAGCACACCTACCAAAGGATTCATGCTGAAATGCAGGAACGAATGTTGCTTTGCCTGGAGACGCTTCATACTAAACTATTTCCAACAGCAATTCACTTAGGAGACACGGTGATTCCGCTCCCTGCGGTATTAAGTGGACGATACATGGCTGTTGCCATAGTAGCCTCTACTTTAATGGTATTTAACAAGAGAACAGAAATTGTGAGGCAAATTGCTTTCGTTCTTAGTTCTCTGGGTTATAAGAAGTAAAACATTCAGGGGCGCCTGGGTGGCTCCGTCAGTTAAGCGTCCGACTTCGGCTCAGGTCACGATCTCACGGTTCGTGAGTTCGAGCCCCGCGTCGGGCTCTGGGCTGACGGCGCGGAGCCTGGAGCCCGCTTCGGACTCTGTGTCTCTTTCTGTCTCTGTCCCTCCCCCACTTGTGCTCTCTCTGTCTCTCAAAAATAAATAAATGTAAAAAAAAAAAAGTAAAAAAAAAAAAGAATATTCACATCCAGGAGACAGAGTAGCATCTCAGATTATACACTCCCAGTTAGTGCCCAGAGAAAGGTCTCCCCCAGGGATACCTCACAGGCTAAAAACAGTTAATGCGCTCTCAGAGATAAACATTATCTCAAGGACTCTGAGCCTGCTCACCAATAAAGTCAGAGGAATCTGCGTTAACGTTTAAGAAGGTATTTGCAACAAATATGTACGTGGTGTTGGGCATTTTCTTTTTTTTTCTTATGTTTTATTTTTGAGAGAGAGAGAGAGCAAGCGGGGAAGAGAGACGAGGGCAGGGGGGCGGACAGAAAATCCAAAGCGGGCTCCATGCTGAGAGCAGAGAGCCCACTGCGGGGCTCGAACTCACAAAGCATGAGATCATGACCGGAGTCGAGGTCGGACGCTTAACCGACTGAGCCACCCAGGTGCCCCAGGGTGGTTTTTTTTTAGACAGCACATGAGTAGGGCCAATATTCCGGATGTAAGTTCTCCTTTCACTATTTCTCTTCACCCACTCTCCAAATTGTTATGTTACCCTTCGAGAACGCCAATGTGTCTAAACGAGGCTGTGATGCACCGTGACGCATCGCTGACCTGCCTTCTTAACCAGGATCCCAATGTTACGACCACGATTTGGGTAGCAAGTAATAACTGAAACCTCCCTCTCCGGAATAAATCAGCGGAGATCGTTTGACACTCTCCCCCAAATTCTCCCGTTGGTTTTAGATCCCAGGGAAGGTCTGGTCAGGGTCGAAGCGACCAGCACAGTTAGTCAGCCTTCCTGCCCATCCTGTCGCTACGTCTAGTGCCTAAGGATGCTTTCATCTAACCCACACACCTCCACCCCTGCACTGCATGGTGGTCTTGTATTTCACCCCAGCCTCTAATTTTCTTCGGTTCCACCTCCCTGTTGCCCACTCTTTGGCTGCCTCACGTCTACTTAGTTTTTTTCCTCTCCCTTGGCATGTTACCCACCAACTCTGAATCCAAAGTGCCAGGATTTGTGAGTTCCCTGGAATCCTACCCAGAAGCACCGTGGCACCCGGCCACTGCCTGCTCATGCGCTCTCCATGCGTCTGGGCGATTCCATCCGAAGCCACATCCAGCCCTGGCCTTTTCCACACCAGCCTGGGCTACTGCTAGACGTACTCGACCCCCCGCCCCCACCCCGCTAAACCATGCGCTGTGCGGACACCCCATTCTAGCAAATTGTTCATCTACAGACATTCTCGAGTTTGGGGGGATTACCCACCCATCATCTTTCCTGTCCTCTCCTGGTTTCTCTGAACACCTGCCCCACTCTCTCAAGCTCAGCTCTGCAGAGCCACGCTGCTGACTCACCCTCAAACCAGCTCTCCAAAAGAATTCTAGGAGAAAAACACGCTCCTTGATCTCATTATTTTAGGATTTCAAGAAATAGCAATGATAGGCATTGACTTATTTCACAATGAAGATTTCTTGGAGGGAAAGAAAAACACACAGCTTACCCATGAATCTGCTTTATTTATTTTGATTTCACTGTCAAAAACCCTGTAATTCATCCCCAAGGCCGCGTATGTTTATTCTATGGTGTGAGATACCCTTTTTTTTAATGTTTATTTATTTTTGAGAGTGAAAGACAGAGCGAGAGTGGGGGTGGGGCAGAGAGCAGGGGAGACACAGAATGTGAAACAGGCTCCAGGCTCTGAGCTGTCAGCACAGGGCCCGACGCGGGGCTCGAACCCACGAACCATGAGATCATGACCGGAGCCGAAGTTGGAATCTCAACTGACTGAGCCAGCCAGGCGCCCCTTTGAGATACCATTCTAAATTTAACCCGAGAGACAACTATCACGCTAACATTTACAAGCACTCCCCATGTGTCAAGCACAGGACTAAACGTCTTACGTGGATTGTCTCGCTTACCCCTCTCCACAATCCTACCGTACGTCTTACTGGTAAGACCGATCAGTGACGATAGGCCCGCACCGAACAATTCAGTAGCAACTGACACGCTACCAAGAATCGCTTCCAATAAAGCGCTCCGGTTAGGGTCCTCTGCCCAACGCACGCGTCGCTTACCTGCACAGGGGCTTGCTGCAAAGCCCACCCTCTTCCGAGCTCTGTCAAAGACCACGTAGAAGCCCTCCATCACGGTAGCACCGATCACCAGCGCGTTGGTGGAAGGTGAAATGCCGAATCGGTAACATTCATAGTTCAGGCCAGCCCCCATCATGGGCTGGATGTAAAGCTACATAAGAGGACAGAGCAAACAAACAAGGAGGGGCATGAATCGGGCAGCGTCGCGGAGCTGTCGAGGTCACGCCGCGTTCGGAACCCCCGCCCCCGCCTCCCAGGTGCTGTGGGGAGATACACGGTGGGGTGGGGTGGGGAGGGGTGCGGGGGACATCACCCTGCCATCCAGAAGCTGAGAGCACAAGCGTGGTGATAAGCGTCGCTGAAAGTGACGAAGGCTCCACCTGTAACTCCACGGGGGCGCCACGGTGAGGTCCGTCCGGCCAGCCAACCAGCCAGCTCTTATTGACAGAGCACTTGGCATGGCTTAGATACTGCCTCAGGGCCAGCACCACAGGGCTGATGGACACCCCGTGCCTGCCCCCTTGAAGCTCCCCGTCTACGGAGGAGGCAGGAGGTAAATGTGGAGTCGGGGGGAACCGCTCCGACAGGCCCCTCCACGGCAATGTCGCCCAGCGAACTCTCCCCCTCAGACCTCTTCCTTCGCTTGGCTTCTGAGAAAGGGTTCTCTCTTCTTCCTCCCAGCTCACTGGCCGCTAATTTCTTCACTGCAAGCATCGGAGAACTCCAGGGCTCTGGCCTCTCCTTCTGGCTGTCCCCCCGGGTGACCCATGTGGCCCCGTGACCCTAAGCACACCCCTGGGCTCTATGCTGACCCCCGAATCTTGACCTCCAGGCAGATCTCTGCTGCCGTAGCCACACTCTTATGTCTTCCTGCCCATTCGCCACTCAACCGGCATCTCAAATCTAATATTAAAAAAACTGAACTGGGAACATTTCCCCCAAATGTGCCTTTTGTTTAAGGTCTTCTGTCTCAGTAAATCCGTGATTCACCCAGTTACTCAGGCCCTACAACACCGGGCCAGGATCTCTTTCCCTACATAGCAGGCCTTCCTCTGAAATGGAATCCGAATGCAATCATCGCTCCCATCCCCATGGCTACCGCCCAGTCTGGACCATCGGCATCATCTTCTCTCCCGAGCAACGGCAAAGGCTCCTAACTGGCCTAGGACACTGTCCTTGTCATCCTCTGCCAAAGGGAGCTTCCAAGGAGGCAGCAAGGCAGAAGCAGGAGGATCTATTCCCTCAGTCAAAGAGAGAGAAGCCGTCAGAGTCAGAGAGAAGATATAGCACGCCTCGTGGAAGAAGGGTCTGTCATGGCTGAGGGCCATTTCTCGCAGGGGCTGTGAAATTCAATAAACACAAACATGGCCCTTGAGGTCCTTGGGGGGGGGGGGGGGGCAGGGCACGGGGGGGGGGGGCACGAGTTCCAGAGGAAATGAGTCAAAACTTAAAACAATCAGAGAGCAAATCATCCTTGCATCAGTAAGAAGGCTCCCTTTGTTCTTTTAACAGCAAAGTATTCAAATGCAGGCAACCGAGAGAATACAGTGGCTTAGTAACACAAAATACCAAACATTTGGAAAATAAAGCGTAAGATTACAACAGAAGTAGGAAGAAGGACCTTCTTGTGAGTACTGACCGGCCCTAAAGGGCAAAAGCACGAGGAAAGATTTGGAGGGAAAGGTCTGGAGCCCTGGGTTTTATTGCCAGAAGGAGAGTGTGTGTGTGGCGGGGGGGGGGGGGGGCGCGGCACGGGTATTTTCAGAGGGTGCAGCAGGGAGGGGCTGTCCCAAGGAAGGAATGGTTTGCCTCCCGGCTACACCCTGATAGCAGGAGGCAGGACAGAGCACCAGCCACAAGGAGTGACTACACGAGAGCAGGAAAGGAAACCAGAAGTCAGGTTGCAGAGAGTATCTGATCAAACGGACCCCTGAGGAAGAGGAACATCACTGCCCCGGGTCAGTGCAGAGAAGGCGAGAGGGAGGGCGGCTGCAAGGCAGGGAGGCGAGCAAGGACATCACCTGCTAGACAGGGAGCGGCTGCTGCGTCCAGGGAACAGCCTTGCCCTTAGAACCCTGCCCGACTGGTCTGTCTGTCTCTAAGCCCTCCTTCAAGACAAGGACCCATTCATTCCGTTCCTCACTGTATCCTGGTGCCTAGGCTTCTAGGGTACCACAGGCACACAGGAGGACCTCAGGAGGTGTGCGCTACGTTGAGTGAGAGGGGCTAAGCATCATCAGCACCAAATGGAAAGCACGACTTCCCAGGATCAACTTAAATTAGGCAAAGGCAGGGGACAGATACACTTACCTGCCGTCACAGCACCTTCACCTAAGGTTCTGTAAGCAAGCCCTAGGAAAGTACACGAACACGCACACACACACTCCCCCAACTGATTCTATAATAAAACCCAATCAATCATCACGTTGTCCTGTAACAGACGCTACCGATACAAAAACACGCAGACTGAATCTGGGATCTTTTACTCTTCCTGCGCGTCTCCCGGACGACTTCCAGTAAAGGTTCCAGACTGTAGATGCTGGAACATGCTAGGAGAGCTGCAGTATTGCTAGATCTCAGAATAAACTGTCTGCCTCACGCGAAAATAGCACCCATAGACCAATCAGGGGTAGACTGGCATTATTTACATTTTTAGGGTTCTGGGGAAAAGAAAACCAGAATTCGCCTGTGGGCTGGGGTTGGGGGCCGCTTTTGAAAACTGGCCAAAACAGATTCAGCCCATGTGCTTTTGGAAAAGAGAGCCGGAGACAGACAAAATTTCAGGGATGCCTCTGACACAACTCTTTTCTGCCCTAGCCAGCATATGCCCCTCCAGTACTGCTGTTACCAGAGGTCCTAGGCAGGGGCCCCCCATTGTAAAACTTTGGGGACAAGGAGCCCTGATGGCTGCCCTAAATGTTAGGAAGTGAGGGGCAGGAGTATTAGGAGATGCTCCCCCCCCCCACCCCCAGCGCTGACCCTGAGGGGTGTGTCAGTGGCACCCAGAGCTTGTGAGATTCTCAGCAGGCGACAGTTCACAACTGCCCATCCAACCGCGCCTGCTGTGGACATAACAGATTTTCCGCCGAATGCCTGTTTTCTTGGTTTCTTAGGAGTCCCTGATTCTGGCAGCCAACCCCATGCCATTAATTTACCATTACGTGCTCACCTTTGTCCTGAAGCTAGGATTCAACTTTAGTTACAAACCACGCTGATGAAATGATGCCTACCTCTCGAGGTGTGCCCAAAATGCAATCACGGCGCGCAATTATTTTAAAGACACAGAAAACACAGCACCGTATGCAGTGAAAATGTCTCTGGCAAGTATCATGAATCCTCTTTTATAGTTAAAGGGACAGACGGAGAAAGGGCGAGGCGATCTGCTCAAAGTTACAGTGTGAGTCAGGGGCAGAGCTGAGAACGTAACCGAAGCCTCGGGCTCCGGCCGCGTGCATCCTCTGTGGAGCCTTCTCCCGAGGCTTCTGGGCTCTTCCCCACTAACCCTCCATTCCTGGAAGGCACGTCCCCCCTCCCCCCATATACAGTCGAGAAGGAAAAAGGCAATATTCTCACTTCCTTTTTTCCTCTGAAATGACTCCTCCTTCCTTACCCCCCCCCCACCCCATCCTTTATCCCCAATTCACCAAGTCACAACAAAGGCACACTCATCCGGTCTGTTCAAAAAAGTTACTACCCACTAGCCTCCCCGGCCCAGTCATTCCTGGGAAGGAACAAGGTCTTCAGTCTCCTGGTTCTTATCTTCGAGGAATTAATGTAGCTGAGGGAGAACTGTAAGGGTGTGTGCGTGTGCTTTTAAAGAAAACAGAAGTCAAATGAAAAAGGCAGCAGCATAAAACACACCCTACAGACACGACTAAACAACATGCATTATGAGTCTGAAGGGCAGCCTCACAACGGGTTATTCTGCTCAGCGGAGGGTCAACAAAAGAGGGTTTGTCTGAGTTGGATCTTGAAGGATGGGAAGAATCTCAATATGCAGAGGGAGTGGGGAGGAGAGGGCATTTCAGGCAGGGGCTTGGCAGGAGCAAAGGTTAAGCGATCGGAGCGAGCACAGAGCCCTAGAGGACGGTGACCGGTGAGTGGTGGGTCAAGGGCGTAGCAGGGCGCAGGCTGGAGGGCGAGGAAGGGTCCAGCGAGGCCCAGAAAGCCACCGGGAATGAGGACGTCAGTACGCACGGAGCGGGGACTCACTGATGGCTCACGGCAGGCAGAGCAGGCTCGGAGCGGCCACATAGAAGATTACGTGGCAACGTTTTTAGGGGAGAAAGAAGGGGGCTGGGGTACATGGAGGGCACTTGGGAGGTTCCCGAAGGGGGACCAGAGCGAGAGCCAGAGCGAGATGGAGCAGGGCACAAAATGCTGTTCGATTAGAAGCTTAGGAAGAGGAGGGGGCGCCTGGGGGGCTCAGTCGGTTGAGCGTCCGACTTCGGCTCTGGTCATGATCTCACGGTTCGAGCCCCGCGTCGGGCTCTGTGCTGACAGCTCGGAGCCCGGAGCCTGCTTCACGTTCTGTGTCTCCCTCTCTCTGCCCCTCCCAAGCTCATGCTCGGTCTCTCTCTGTCTCTCAATAATAAACATTACAAAAATTAAAAATAAAGTAAAAAAAAAAAAACAACCCACCAAAAACCAAAACACGTACTGGTGCTTTGGTGGATACTGCAAAAATGTCCTCAATTCCCGACCTTCCCTTGTTGCCGGGCCCTTGCGATGGCACTGCGCTGCCCCTCCTGTTGGGAGGTGGGCGCACTTCCCCCGCCCGGGCCCCCAGGGGCAGCAGTGCACGGGAGGTGATGGCCAGCTGTGCGCCTGCTCCGGGGGCTCCTGCGTGTCTCCCCTCTCTCTCTGAGCCCCGCCACCCCCGTGCGTCAGCCACTGGACGGTGGGAGTCATCTGGGAGCCACTAGACTCGTGAGCGAGGCCACCCTAGACCACCCAAGCGAGGCCCGGCCAAGCACGCCGGTGAGCCTGCGGAGACCAGGCAACCCGCCCAGACTCACGCTCGCGGATAGGGCTGCTGGCTTTTGCGGTCACCTGTCACACGGCATCACCGTGGCGATCGACACCCCACACAGACGTGCTATCTGCACCGGCACGTCCCGCACCAACTGCCTGACTTCCGCAACGGGCCGCGCTCCGGGAGAAAAGCACACGGGCCGGTTCGTACCTGAGGCAGGATGGTTAGGCGGAACGATCGGCTGGAGTTCTCGTCTCTCAGGTAGATGGAGATTTTAGGGAAGTAAGACCAAGGCGTCTCAGAATTCGTCCAGCAAGCCAGCTGGGACCCAGTCCAGAAACCATCAGAGAATTCTGGAATCTGGACAGAAAGAGAGCACGTGAGAAACCATGACTCGGCTGGCGCGTCAAGAGGAAACCGCTCCCAGCTCTCCTCTTCCCCTCGCCAGATGCCCGCGGCGGTAAACAACGTTTCCTCGGGACGGCCTGGCCGAGACGGCAGTCTTCTGGAAGGCGAGCGGTGATGACGAATCCCCAGCTATTAAGATCCCGCAGGCACACGGAGTCCTAAGTATCAGGCGCTGTTCCGAGCCCCCTGCAGCAGCAATTCCTTGAATTCTCAAAAAACCCCACCAGCACAGTATCACCCCCCCCCCCAGCACTTTGTGGGCGAGGAAACCGGAGCACAGGTGAAGTAACGCGCCCAGGGTCACAGCAGTGGCCAAGGACCCTTTAGGAGAGAGAACCTTCCGAGCCTTTCGGGCATCGCCTCTCCTTTGAACTCCAAGCGTGGGACTCATCCCGGTGCGCAGCCCTGTGGGGGGCTCTCTGCTCTCCGGCGATATCGTTCTGCTCCCCCAGACGTCAGCTCAGACGCCCTCCCGTCCAGGAAACCCTCCCCACCGTGCTGCTACCCCGTCATGCAGCTCTCCCCCTCGCTCTTTCTTCCTGCGGTGGTTAGAATTTGACATTCGTTGGTGGAACTGCCGAAATTCTGTTTCCTGCACCACAGTCCGAGTCCTTTAAGGACAGAGGCCTGCTGTCTGTCCCACCTGGCAGTTCTAACACCGGGCCCCCAGGAGAGACTCAGGAAGCATTCGCGCGAAAAGCGAACAGCCAAGGCCACACAGCGCCCACCTGGGCCTCCCGCCCTGGGTCTGGACGGACAACGCCACCGGCACATGCCCACCAGTTGCCGAGTCCACAAGTCAAACGCAACTAACTCCCATCAGCTCACCAGGGCGAGTGTAGGTTCCGGAGGACATCTACCCGCACCTGCCAGCCCAAAGAGGGAAGAACCGTGCCGGGTGTGCCTCTTCGAAAACGGCCGGCAGAGCGAGGGCCCAGCTCAGGTCAGAACGAGAGAAGTGTGCGACAGGAAGAGCTCTAGGAGTGTATGTGACAGGAACAGATCTAGGAGAGCCTGGGACAGGGGCACGGCTGGGACTGAGTGCGATGGAGCAAAGGCAGGAAAGCAAGGGAGGGGGCGGAGCCAGGAGGCATGGGAAGGGGCGGGGCCAGGAGGGCAAGGGAGGGGGCGGAGCCAGGAGGGCATGGGAGGGGGTGAAGCTAGGAGAGCACCGACTTGGAGTAACAGGTGACTGTCAAGAGAGCATCTCCAAGAAGCTGAGCTGAGCTAAGGGCGGGGGTGGGGGGCCAGCACGAGATGTGTCTGAGGGAGGGAGGACGCGCAGAGAAGCTGCCTCAATGGGTAAAACCGAGGTCAGCAGTGGAGGCTGGTGGGGCGGATCGGAAGGAACAGAGGGGAGACAGAGGAAATGATAGTGCCCTGGCATCTTCACCAGAGGCCATTAAGAGAGATCTGAGCTTTGTGGCAAGCCAGTAAGGGGTCCAAGTGGGATTTGCACAGGCCACTGGTTCTCGAGTCTCAACTCCAGGGGGCGGGCCTGGCTAGAGTCACTGATGGGTGGTGATGGGGCATAGATGGAATCCCTCCGAGAGAACACAGGGAGAAGGGAGGGGCCTAGGACCCACCCTGGATCAGGCTGGCAAAGGAGACCCCATGAAGAGGGTGCAGGGACCAGAAGTCCAGGAGGAGGGTGTTATGGAAGGAGAGAGGAGGTACGACAGGTAAGCAGGGATGGTGTGCAGGCCAATCGGGGCAAGAACTGAGAAAACTGGGTGTTGCTGCACGAACCCTGAGTGCCGTGTACTATAGGACCACACCCGGCAGGTGCAAGCCCCCCTCCACCCCATTCTGGGCCACACAATGGGGAGAAAATGCCCCAAAGTTTTTCGTCCTCCCACGGAACATCCATCACGAAACTTAGTGACTGATCTGTAAAATTTCTAATGTTGGCGTTAATATATTTTCACCTTTTATAAAAGTTAAGTCGAGTGGAACTGTGTATCAGAGGGCAGAATCCCCTGCCAGTGCAGCTGAGAAGGGTGGGGCTGTCATCTGCTGGACCCAGGGATGAGCTAAGACAAGGGCGGCCGGGCCTGCACCCGGGGAAGGGGGCCCCACGTCAGTGCTGGGAGCGGCTCCGATGTGCAGACGGAGGGATCAGGCCCGGGGGGTGCCCAGTAACTCACCTAAGGGGTATAGCTCTGAATCGGATGGGGGACCATCTACCTCCAAAGAGGTGTCTGTGAGTCCGAGGGCCTCCCGGAAGGCTAAGCTACGTGTCCTCGGGGGACAGTTTTGACCCTCAGATCACAGAGTTTGGGGTCAGAAGTCATCCAAAAGCAGGTGTCGTCCCGCTTCTGGATTTTACAGATGGGAAAGCGCTGGGCAGAACATAACGGCACTTCACCTAGGAGGACGGGGAGCCCAGGTCTCTGCCATACACAGAACTCCCCATGAGGATCCTCTCAAATTACAGACCTATAAACCACACATTCCCAAAATCCCAGCTGAACAATCCAGGCCACGAGCCCAACATCTGCACTGCGTCTAACTCCCCAAAGCCGGCCATTTCCCGGGGCGCCTGGGTGGCTCAGTCGGGTAAGCGTCTGACTTCAGCTGAGGTCATGATCTCGCGGTTTGTGGGTTCCAGCCCCACGTCGGGCTCTGCGCTGATGGTGTGGAGCCTGCTTGGGCTTCTCTCTCTCTGCCCCTCCCCCACTTGTTACACACTCTCTCTCTCTCAAAAATAAATAAACTTAAAAAAAAAGAAGTCAGCCATCCCCTTAACTGGAAAGAAACCCTACGCCACGACAGGCGAGAACACTGGCCACCTGTGGTCCACGTGCGCTGACCCAGGGACCCCGTCTGCCCTCCCTGGACTTTCTCGGCCCAAGACAGAGAGCCTGCCCGGGTCCTCCCCTCCCTGACACAGGCTCTGAGGTCACAGGGTAATTTTAGACAAGGCAAACACATTCTGTAATCTCATTCCTTCTACCTCCTGCTTTTCTCACAAAGTCCGTCGCCGCTGAACGGGGGCTGTGACGCCGTCTGGGGTCCCAGCGCCTGGCAGGCGTGGCTCGCTCTCTCCCCGTGGGGCTCACACAGGGGCTGGGGTCACACGTACACACGCATCGAGCATTTCTGCAGGATAAGCCCGAACACATTTACGGCCCAGAATACTCCGTCTGAAGAGGCTCATGTCAGGTCTGCTGAGGACATTTTCACTACTGAAGAAAATCAGCATATGGCTCCTTATTTTAAGCATGGTCTGATTTTCAGCCAGCGTTCTGAATTTAGGGCACTAAAAACTTTACTTGCCACTTTTTTCTGATTCAGCAGATACGAGACAAGAGAGGAGCTTTACTCTGGCTTTTTGACCGCTGCTGCCTGGAAATCCTCTCAAGCTCAAAAAGGGCCTCGGCCCGACGTCTGTTTCACAGCCCCTCTTCGTCCTCTCGGATCACCTGCCGCTCTTCCCATGACGGTCTCGGACTCTTGAAGTCTGGTTCAGGACAACCAAAAGCCCCGTGCTCCTCCCCATGCTTCTGCGAGAAGCTGTCACAAAGCAACTGCTACGCATGTTCCGATCACTGGTTCTTCGAATCCGGCCAGTGGAGCAGTGGGACGGTCGGGCCGGCATTCGTACCAGGAGAAAGACTCTGGGTGGGAGACGCGTGCTTTTGGTGACCTTGCAAGCGTGGCCCTGTGCAGACAGAGGCTTATGAAAACACCCAAGAAGCTGAGGGAAACGTTTGGCACGCGTCCGAACAAGGAGCAGCAGCGGCACCGTGGTTTGAACATGAAACAGAGGCTTCCTCTCCCCGAGCATCACCGTGTGGGGGCTTTCTACCTCGGCCCTCACGACAGCCCGGCGACGAGGGCACGGAGACTCCGAGGGCCCGAATCCCACCCCGGGCACCTAGCTACGTTCAAGCGCATCAGACCCCTGAAGCTGTGCTCTTCCCCAGTCAATGCCTTTGGTCCATCCCGTTGCCCCGAACCAACTGGAAAGTTGGAGCCATACTGGAACACCCGTCAGCCAGTTCTCCAAAATGCATGCCGCCCTTGGCCGTGGTTTTAATCATGATTACGCGGGCTTGATTTTGATTGACCTTTGTCTTCTGTGAATCACATTCTTTTACAGAAGTAAGGAATTAAAATTCCAGCACAGCGGGAAAGAGGCCAAAAAAAAAAAAAAAAAAAAGAGTACAATTTTTGGTTTATTTGTTTTGTTTTACAGGCTGCAAATATATCCTTGGTCTACCGTGTACTTTAATACAGAGTATTACCAAGTGGATTTTGTTTTCTTAGATTAAAAAAAAAAAGTCCTACATCCACTACACTATTATTTGAAACACTAAACAGCATTGCACCTTCAAATCCAAGTCCTCTGAGGTTAAAGTGAAGAAATTCTTTGCTGGTTAAGAGTAAGACTGTGAATTTAATAAGTCATAGTTTAAAAAAAAAAACAAAACCCAGCCCCTCAAAATCCTCGGATGACGACTATTGGAGTACGAAGCAGTACCCCTCAGCACGTGGTCATGACCTGGCGGTCCCCGAGATTTATCAGCGCCCCGAGGACTCACCAGAGACGTGCGGGCCACGGCTTCAACGACCGCATCAAACACCTTCTGGGGTAGGCGCAGAAGTGTGGTGCCGCTATCCACGATGGCTTTGTCTGCATTGTACTAGAACAGAGGAGAGTTGGCGGGGAAAAGGCACAGACATGAAACTCATAATCGATGCGTGGCTGCAGCCTGCTATTGCTGTCATTGCTACATACAGATCCAGGCAGCCGTGGTCCCTCACTGGTGGCTAAATTCCTTTCCTATTCTTGGAACTTGGACACTAGCCCAAATGCTCACTTCCCGGATAAGGAAACTGAGGCCAGGAGAAGGAAGTGACGTGACGGCCGTCCACAGCTCTCTCCATGCAGAAATTCCCCCATTTGGGGGCACTCAAATGTCCTCGGAGGAGCCCCCGAGGGCAAAGACCCACTTGGCTTTCCAGACGGGCGCGACATGTTAATTACCACGTATACAAATCCTACAGTCAAGTGTTATCCCACAAATGGAGAAAGAGAAGGACAGTCTTTATTTAACAGACACCTGCTACCTGCATTTGACGGAAGCACAGCCACGTTCAGGAAAAGGCTCTCACACCCACAGAATTTGTATTGTATTGTAGGCCCTCCCATTTGGTTCTACCGCCAGATTCTTTGACGATTCTTTGACGGCAGATAAGGGTCTCTGACGACAAACCGGCAGATAAGGGTCTCTGGCGACAAACCGGCTTTGGGGCCTATCGCAGTGCAAGGGAGCACCGCTTTATCGAGCTCTGACGGGCGTGCGTTTGGGAACTGGTGGCGGAAGGCACGGACGGTAAGGAAGCGATGGCAGGTGGGGATTTAATGAAATGCTGTGGTTTTTAGAAACCATCCTGAAAGCTCGTTTGGTTTTGTATTTTTCATCCTGAACATTCTACAAACCAGGCCCACCTCGTCACGTTGTCCTCCTCATTATGCCATCGTGGCCACAAAGGAGCCAAACGCAGACAGGGTGTGAATACGGCTCATACGTGACTTGGTGCCCCAGCTCTACACGTGTGCCTCCCGCGAGGACAGGCGAGGTGCGCCCCCTCGAGTGACAGCTGAGCGCTGGGGGGGGGGGGGGGGGGGGGGGGGGGGGGGGGGGGGGGGGGGGGGGGTGGCGAATGGAGGATTAAGCTGATGATCTGAGTTTCATTTTGCTTATTTCTAGCCCCCACCCGCCCCCCCGCCGCCTTTCCCCGTCGCACTGACGAAACCTGCTTATTCCATTCTCTTCAACACAGTCCAGTCACCATCAGGCCCAGAAGAACAGTGAAAGCCGTGGCCCCTGGACACTCCTCCGCACACACCATTTTATGCTAATTTTCCCCTGCGAAGCCAAGTGACTGGAAGGAAACAAATTTTCTGGAAAGAGGAGTTCATTATCATACAAAAAGGCCCTGTAACTTTTAATGTAATGAATCTTTGATTTATCTTTTAATGTAACGGACCTTCTATTTTTCTATTCGGGTCCCAGCGGTAGTATTTAAGCGACCCAGCCACACAAGGGTAGACACAAAGAGATCACGGTGCAAATACCTCTCTGCAGTCCAGATTAAGGCTCTGGCCTCCAATTTCCAATTTCAGAATTTCTATCTGGTAATACCACTCCTCCTTAATAGGGGTATACCAGATGTCTCCTTTGTACAAACTTGGTTCAATTCCACCCAGGACCTGAGAAGAAAAATATTTACGGGGGTAAGAAAAAACACGTAGGCATAGCAACATGTTACACAGAGAAAGCATGCGATCAGAAGGTGAATCCTCACTGGGATCAGTACCTTCACATTATTGTGATGTTACAAAACAGATAGCTATGCTTGAAAATTAAACAGGGAACGTTTGGGGGCCATCTATCCAAAGGTCCAACAATATCATACCCTAGTCTAATCGAGATGCTCTGGGGGTTTCCATTATGTAAAGGAAGTACACACAATTTAGCCTTATGGTCTCGAGACTTCGCTTCCTCCAAACACATGAAGCGAAATAGTTAACTGCGTTGATTGACGAGAATTTAGTTCCTCAGAGGACTTAGACTTACTGTCTTACAATTGTGCGTGGAAAGCAGAACAGAAGAGCTTCCCTACCCAAAACTGCGTGCTGTCAAACTATAAAACATCGCCCCATGAATCCTAGGCTGCCCTCTATCCAGAAAAGGGGCTACATAAGGTATTAAGATCGTGTGTACTCGGGGCGCCTGGGTGGCTCAGTCGGTTGGGCGTCCGACTTCGGCTCAGGTCAAGATCTCACGGCCCGTGAGTTCGAGCCCCGCGTCGGGCTCTGGGCTGACAGCTCGGAGCCTGGAGCCTGCTTCGGATTCTGCGTCTCCCTCTCTCTCTGCCCTTCCCCCACTCACGCTCTGTCTCTATCAAAAAATGAATAAACGTTAAAAAAAAAAAAAAGACTGTGTGTACTGTTAGCAAACGAAAGCAACTGGGCTTGCTTCGATTAGAGGGGTTGTGGGCACGTGCCCTGAGGTGCCCTTCTTGTACATCGTCCCTGTCACCTCCTGCTTTAGACATCGGGGTGCAGGGCTCATTGAGGGGACGCCCAGGCCACAGCATATCCACAGCGCTGATGGCTTTGATCTGTGTAATAGAAAGCTTTCCGCTGTGCGCGCACGCGTGCGCACAGAGAGACAAAGGATATACAGGTGTGCCTGTCTCCCCACCGCACTGATGACATCACCAGCATTTTCCCTCTGCTTCCCCAAGGCAGAGAAAAGCCCGCTCACCGCACCCCCTACGGTTCCTCACCTGCCCCTCCCCAACCCGCCAAAAACTGTTACCCTTCAAAGAAAAAAAATTTTTAAGAAGCTTTAATGGATTTGGGGGAAGCAATGGCAATCATCAGCTTTTGGATGGCAAGGTAATTAGGAAAGATAAAAATAATTCCCAATTGTATCCGTTTTCTAAAGCTTCTAGAACA
The DNA here is from genome assembly GCF_023721935.1 of Panthera uncia. Lineage (NCBI taxonomy): Eukaryota > Metazoa > Chordata > Mammalia > Carnivora > Felidae > Panthera > Panthera uncia. The sequence goes on from NC_064810.1 coordinate 4,321,662, forward strand.
AAGGTTATCAAAATTCCACAGGACTTCTGCATGCGCCCACGTCTCCTATTCCTATCAGGGTGTCAATAAAACAGAAAAAACTGCCCGATTGATTTGTGATTTTTCCCCCCCTTTAAGACTAAAAGATACCCACAAGACTACCTCCGTTGGTACCGGATCCAGCGACGGGCAGTCCCGCCCCACACATCTGCATGGAGAAGACGTTGGGGATTCTCGCTTGTGCCACCAGAGAATCAAAGAATGTCTCCAGGGAACTTGACGGCTGTAGGAGGGAAAACGGCGACAGAACAGATGAGTGACCCAAAGCAGACACCACGCGTGACGTACAAACTGTTTTCCTAATTTGTCTCATGGCTAAACAACAAACAAGCTGCAGTAATTCAGAAAAACCTACAACAGACTTCCCACCAGGCGGCATTTTCCCCGCTGGAGCGGCTCTGTTGTAAAAATAAGACAGTATTTCTAAAATTGGAGCGATACAGTAGATTGGCGAGGCCCCTGCGCGGGGACGGCACGCAAAAAGAAGAGGGTATTTGTAGAGCAAGCACGACACCGTCTCATTTGTCACCACGACTTTCCGGGAGGCAGGGGTGAGACGCGGAAGTAGGTCGCCGAGATGGGTGGTGAACTCTAATCATGGCCATCTCAGAGTAACAAGAGAACGGTCTCCAGGTGCGGCCTTTGTGGCTTCCGAAAACGTCACTCACTCCTTTCAGCCACGGTCGTCTGGCGCCACGAGACATCTCTGATCACAGCACCCGCTGAACGCCGGGGAGCAGGAAAGCAGCAGGGAAGGGACAGTCCTGGGATCCTCAGGTTGAAAAGCCCCTATTCCCTGCTGGGCCCAAGCGGCCCGTGCCTCCCTTCCCGTGGAGCTGGCAGTCACTTGGGCACCCCCAAGTCTCCAGGACTCAGAGGAAGAGGCACGGTGTGCGAGCAGCTCTGAGCTGGGGGTGGGCCTCCCCCTGGCGGTCTCAGGGCAGGTCAGGGACCTCCGGGCAGATTTTTGACAACTGGGAGATACCAATCACTTGGAGTTGTTAGTTTCTTAAGTTTATTTCTTTTGAGAGAGAGAGAGAGAGAGAGAGAGAGAGAGCTGGGGAAGGGCAGAGAGAGAGGGAGAATCTCAAGCAGGCTCCGTGGGGGTCAGCACAGAGCCCAACGCGGGGCTCGAACCCACAAACCGTGAGATCATGACCTGAGCCGAAACCAAGAGGCAGGCGCTCAACCGACCGAGTCACCCAGGCGCCCCTCGGAGTTGTTGGTTCTTGACGGAAACTCGCCTGTGGTGGCACAGGTGCCACTGGCACATTCTGACCACTGACGGTCACCGTCAGAACTATTTGCTACCTGTAAGAATTAAAACTGAAATTCTGGAGGGAGTAGGAGAAGAGCCTGCTGGCAAAGAGAAATCTTCCCACGTATTTAACTCTGTTGTCTCTGGCCTCCTAGTCCTGCTTCCACGACTCTCTGCCAGGAGTCGGCACAATCTCTGTACGCGAGGTGGGCAGAGGACTTGGCATCTGGGTCGATGACGGAGAGACAAAGTCCCCTCCTGCAGGAGGCCGGGTGTGGTGCTGACCCAGGCCGCTGTGCCTCCGGTCACCCGCATGGGAGGCAGCGAAGTAAATAAACGCTGCCTGGAACTAAATTCTGGCTCCATCCCTTGCCAGCCGTGTGACTTGTTCCTTTGTTTCTTTATCTGGAAAATGGGAAAATAATAGCCTCCTAGAGCTGTCGTGGGACTCAAATGGGTCCATACGCACAAAGGACTTGGAATAGTGCCTGGTGCCCGGCAAGGGATCCATTGTTACTCTGTCGAGTCACTTTTCAGGAGGACTGTGCCTGAGGATCCCTCTTGAGGTTTAAAAACATACAGGTGCCAGGATCAGCCAAGAGAACCAGATTCAGGAGGCGTGTAGGGGGACCGAGACACCACACGCTGTGGTGGCCGCTGAGTGGCTCGGCCAGTCCCTTCCAGACCCCAATCCAGACTGCGCCGCCTGGCACGGGTCTCCCACCACGGCGCCTCGCCCCACCCATCCCGCGACTGTCTCCCCCAGGCTGGGACGGGACCCCATCGCTGGTAATCTCAGAATTTCACGCACAAAAAGGTCACATGGGGAGTCCGGACACCCCAAGGGACCCCGGAGTCATTACTTCCCAGGAAGTTTATTATCAACATTATCAATTCCGGGAAATTCAGCTTCATTCTACCATCCTCCAAATAATCCGCCGTGACACCAACCGGGCACACCTTTCGCGGTCAACGTCAGGTAAACACGGAATGGTTTGTCCTTGGTCACGCTGTCAGGGAAATCGCATTTAGGAAGGTAGGTGATTGGGGCGCCTGGGTGGCTCAGTCGGTTGTGTGTAGGACTCTTGATCTCGTCGTGGTTCATAGGATCGGGCCCCGTGTGGGGCTCTGTGCTGACAGCTGGGAGCCTGCTTGGGATCCTTGCTCTCTCTCTGCTCCTCCCCCTCCTCTCTACCTCTCAAAATCAATAAAAATAAACTTAACAAGAAGGAATGTAGGTCAAGAGTCTGCAGATTTCCCATTAAGCTCGCCACACAGTACTGAGGGGAAAAGGGGGCTCCACAACCCCCCCGGGTCTGCAGACGGGCTCTGGGCAAGGAAGGTAAGCTTCTCTGACCCTCAGTCTGCACAGCCATAAAATGGGAGAACACGGCCTTCCAAAGTTGGCCTCATGGGGAGGTCTCGAGATTCAAGGGAACCAACATCCTGTGATGTGCCTCACGGGCTGTCTCTCCTTGAGAAGCCACAGGGTTGGGAACCTCCCCCGACCCCTCCCTGCTGCCCCCTCCCCGCCTGGCCCCCCTGCACCGTTTACTAGCGGGCTTGGGCTGGAATAAACGTCCTTGCAGGGAGAGAAAACAGGCCTCCCCTCCTGGGCCCGCACGGACCGCGGGGGGCTCCGCCGTTACTGGGTGGGTAGGTCCTACATGCGTGTGCCTTGTGGTTTCACACTCCGCTCTGGCTCCAAGCCTGGCACCGAACAATGAGCAGGGCAAGGTGTGGTGCCCACTGCAGACTAGGTGGGGTGACCTCCCGCTTTGCTCAGGTGTGCACAGCCCGAGCCCCGGGTACACCCTGGGTCCTAATCTGCTGGCCTCTGGCTCCCTTCCTGATGGAAATCCCCCGGCCTGTGAGCAAGCCCGCCCCCCCACACTCCTGCACACCAACGTCCCTTCCTCTGGGCCGGCCTGAGTCCAAATGTTTGGAGAACATTCAATTCTGTCTTTCCCATTTTGTGCAGGTTCTGATGCTGGAGAGCGAGGGTTCCACGCTTTCCCCCCGCGCCTCCTGGGCCACTGGCTGGCGGTCCCTAGGACGTGCGTTCAGGCCCCACTCGGGCTCCGGGGGGGGGGGGGGGTGCTCCGCAGGGGTGTCTGCAGCCACAGCAAGAAAGCACGACGCTCTCCTCCGTGGTGGGGAGCCTCCCGGCTGAGGTTCAGGACCTCCTGCAGGCTCCGTGTCTCCACGCGAAGGTGCGAGTTTAATAAATGTCTTTTCGGGGTGCCGGGGTGGCTCAGTCAGTTGGGCATCCAACTTCGGCTCAGGTCATGATCTTGCACTCCGTGAGCTCGAGCCCCGCATCGGGCTCTGTGCCGACAGCTCAGAGCCTGGAGCCTGCTTCAGATTCTGTGTCTCCCTCTCTCTCTGACCCTCCCCCGTTCATGCTCTGTCTCTCTCTGTCTCAAAAGTAAATAAACGTTAAAAAAAAAAAAAATGTGTTGGGGCGCCTGGGTGGTGCAGTCGGTTAAGCGTCCGACTTCAGCCAGGTCACGATCTCACGGTCCGTGAGTTCGAGCCCCGCGTCAGGCTCTGGGCTGATGGCTCGGAGCCTGGAGCCTGTTTCCGATTCTGTGTCTCCCTCTCTGTCTGCCCCTCCCCCGTTCATGCTCTTTCTCTGTCCCAAAAATAAATAAAAAACGTTGAAAAAAAAATTAAAAAAAAAAAATGTGTTTTCTTTTGACCCTACCCGAAGAAAAACCCGTCACCACCATAATTCAAGTGATTCAGGTTCTGTTAACATTTTTACACGGCAGAAGTAAAATAAGCAGAACTAAGACAAATGAGGGAAAGTGATGCTTTGGGTGTATCTTGGCAGGAAAGTTCGAAGGAATGCACCGTTTACCTTAAGCTTCAAAGATGCCCAGAAACACGATGCACTGTGTGACCACGGTCTGCCTCCACCACGGGAGTCTCACGGACCGCCTGCGCCCCGCGGCCCGGACCCACCTGCCGCCCGTCCGAGCACTGGCCCCAGACGCGTCCCACCTCTGACGCACTCAGGCCCATGCTGGCCTTACCTTGGCCAGGGCAGCATACGCGAGTCCCAGAATCCCGTTCCATTTGACGCCGGGCAGAAAGAAGTTCTCTGACTCGAAGATAGTGGCAATGTTGACAAGAAATGAGCTATTGAAGCCTTTCGGGATGGTGACCACGTCCTCCCCCACGAAGCCGGTCCAGCTCCCTTGCGTGTACTTCACGGTGACGTCAAAGCCCTTGGAGCGGTACGTGCTGGACCTGGCGGAACACGAGGGAAGGCATCGTATTCGTCTGTGAACCCGAGTGCTGACCGGTCACCGTGGCGGAGACGGCTGTGCTAAGCGCCGGGGGGGGTTTTACGGTCAACTCTTCAGGACTAACAGTGGCCCTGCTGACCAAGTGGCATTTCCCACAAGACACGATCACTAGCATTTGGGTAGCAGTGGTTCCGTGCCATGTGTGAGGGAGGTACTGGGGTCGACATCTGCCCCTGTGAAGCCAGTAAGTCAGGGGCTTTACTTAACTGGATGAGCCTTTGAAGGCAGAAATCAAACCTGGGCATCTGCCTGGCCCTCTGGCTTCACAGGGGCCCTGCAGTGGCTTCTCTGTGACACAGGGAGGGGCCGCGGGCTGTGGCCCGGGGTTCAGATTCACATGTACAATCAGTGTGAAAATACCAAGTGATCCCCTCCACCTCCACGGCCTTCCTCCTGATGTCACAGGCTCCTTCTCCCGGTTGTCCCCAAGGCTCCAAAGCTTATTATACTCATGCCAAAATATGGGGGATACCAAAACATGAAGGGATTCAGACGATGGTCAGGGCAGAGGAGAATCCTGCCCTTGGGGAGACCGACAGTAAACAAACGAATCCACAAAATTCCAAGTGGTGATAAAGAGTGTTAAGGACTCTCCAGAGAATAAATCGGTGGGGGGAGGGGGGGGTTGGCAGTGACGTGGAGGTGACCCAGGCGTCTGCAAAGCAACCACATGTGTGTGAGACACGCACAAAGCCAACGAGCCGCATAGGAAGGACTTTCGGGAGGGAGGACAGCCAGGTGTCATGGCCCTGTGGTGTCCCAACCTGTAAAGTAATTCTCTTACCCCGCTGAGTTTAAAAACTCTGCTGATTTACAGCAAAGGACCCAAAGAAGGTCTCTAGGCAAATATCTGAGCATTCACACCACACTCACCCTAGGAAAACTGTCCACTTCCTCAGAGAAGTGTCAAATCACCAAACAGATCAGTGGAAAGTGCCCCCATTTGCCTGTGGTTTTTATTTCGCTGATTTATCACTGAACACTCAGTCCTTGTTGTAGGATTACATGGACTAATGCAGTCTTGCCTGAGGTCAGGAAGGTAGTTAAATCAGAGATGATATGACCTCTTTTGGGTGGGGGGTGGGGTGGGGGGTGGTGCGCACATCTCTTAAGCTTTAAATATATTTGACAGTTTTTAATTCGGTAATCACGCTTCTGAGAATTTGATCCTAAGGAAACGCCCATGATGCAGGTGGAGACTCAGGTACAAAGACAGCCATTATGTTTTATCTATAATAGCAAATGGTTGGAAATAACCTAAGCCCCAGTAAAAAGGAAACAGTTTAGCAAACCATATCTCTATGATGGAATATTACATAAAACCGAAACAGACTAAGTCATTTTCAACGACACAGGAATAAGGTACAAGAAAAATGTCGGTGGCTCCCTTGGGTGGTGGGGTGTGTAGGGGAGACTCCCCTCGTTTTTTAGGCCCATCTACAATTTCTGCATACTTAACTTCCACAATCAGAAAAAAAAAGAGTTATTTTTAAAATGTCTGGCAGACATGGGGCACCTGGGTGGCTCAGTCAGTTAAGCATCTGACTCTGGATTTCCGCTCAGGTCATGATCTCGCACTTCGCGGGTTTGAGCCCCGCGTCGGGCTCCATGCTGACAGTGTGGAGCCTGCTTGGGATTCCCTCTCTCCCTCTCTCTCTGCCCCTCCCCTGCTGGCATGCGTCGGAGTGCCCTCTCTCCCTCAAATAATAAACTTTACAAACTGGCAGAAGATTTTTGGAGAAATTTGATCTACGTTAGCTTCGTAATGGGATACAAACTGTACAGAACGGCTGCTTTTAACATTTGCCGTCTTAGATCGCTCTGCCATGACCTCTAAGGGGCGGCAGCATTAAGTGACTCGTGTGCACCTGTCTCCTGACAAGGGAGAGCACAGAAGAGTGAGGGTGGAGGGGTCCACGCACGCGGAGAACTAGGGGACCCATCAGAAGTCGCACGTGTCAGGCAGTCAGGTCGCTGAGACGCGGGCACCCGAGGGTCGCTGTGACGCCCAGTTTACTGCGAGCACTAACTCAGGGGTGCCTGGTGTGTGGCAGGGGCTGCACGCAGAGACGGTGACCCGCAATGAAACCACGGAATTATTCGGGCCCTGCTGACAATCTCGGGTCATTCCTCGAGTCCGCAAATCCACCACTGCTAACGAGAGCGGCTACCTAGGATCCACTCCAGGGTCAGCACACTGTTTCTGGAAAGGGCTAGGAAGCAAGTGCTTTACCTTTGGCGGGTCATGTGATCTGTTCCAACTCCCCAGCTATGCAAATCTAATGAGGACGGAGGCCACAGACGGTACATCAACAAGGCCCGCTGTTGTATTCTAATAACGTTTTATGAACAGAAACACAACAGCAGGTTGGGTCGTAGCCTGCAGGTCCTGGTTTGCCAACTTCCGATCTAAAAGATTAATTATCTCGGGCGCCTGGGTGGCTCAGTTAAGCGTCTGACTTCGGCTCAGGTCAAGATCTCGCGGGTTCATGAGATCAAGCCCCGAGTCGGGCTCTCCGCACTGTCAGGGCAGAACCTGCTTGGGATTCTCTTCTTCCCTCTCTTCTCTCTCTGCTCTTCTGCTGCTCACGCTCTCTCTCTCTCAAAATAAATAAAAAAATAAAAATTTAGAAATAAAATAAAAAGTCTGCCTTAATAAATGTTAAATGATTAGTTATCTCCCCAAAACCACCTGAAGTACCACAACTGTCTTTTGAGAAGTTGTTTTATTTCTACTGTGCCCAGAGTATAGAACACTCATTAGAATTTGCTAATATCGTCGGAGTCTGAGCCAGCCTCTTACATGTATTTGGCGTGTTTTCGACACTATCCTGACCAGCTTGCTACTCCCCTCATGCGGGAGGCATTCTGGATATTTCAGTGCCACCCGCAGAGCTGAGAGGCAGGTGATGTCACGCTGACTGCGTTCAACCGCTTATTAGCTGTGTGATACGGGCCAGGTTGCTTAACCTCTCTGTGCCTCTGGCCGAAAGGAGACAACATAGCACCACACCTCGTGCGGTGGTTTAAGTTTGAGGAACAAGAGTTAATACTGGAAAGCGTTTAGAACAAAATCCCTGGGACACAGCAGGTACGCAACAAAAATAGCTGCCATTATGATAATTATCTAATCACTTGCTATCTTTATTCAATCTAGGAACTACTATTAGAAGAGGTAAGAATTTTTTTCCCTGAAAACGCTCCTACAGAGTTACTCTTACTGAATACCCAAAACGGTCTCGTTTGGAAGTCCAGCCATCCCTCGGAAAGGGGGTTAGTCTGTCGAACGGCTTGGTTAAGGTGGTCAGGAGCGGCGGAGGGGGCTTGGTGTCTAAAGGCAGAGTTCTCCTGAGTCCTAAAGGGGTGCGGTCCAACAGAACTGGCCGCAGATCGGTGCTGTCCAACATGGTAACCGTAGGGGCCACTGAGCGGTAAAATACGATTACAGGGTGACTGAAGAGGTAAACTGGTTTCACCTAACGTTGCGTATTTTCAACAGCCACATGCGGCTAGCAGTCACCCCTGTAGAAAGCACAGCTGTGGATAACGCGAGAAAAAAGTAAATGCACGCTGTCCGAGCTCCCCGAAACGAACCTCAAAGGGCAAACACCTCAGGGATGAATGGTAAGCAACTCTGAGGGTTATGGACGTATAGTTTCCAGGACTGAATTAAAAAAGAAAAGTCTTCCTCTGCCTTCATGCTCTAACATCCTACTCGTTGGCACTAAAATGCTGTGGCTCTCAAGGGCTCCGCTCACTAATTAGCGACACTGAGAGAGAACCCCACATTGGCTCCTCCCGTGGCGTCCATTCTGGGCGCTCAGAAACCCCAATCCATCAAGGATGCAGGCAGCCAGGAAAAAGTCTGCCCACGGCAATAAAACCCACTTGGAACCGGGGGCGCCTGGGTGGCTCAGTTGGTTGGGCGACCGACTTCAGCTCAGGTCGTGATCTCACAACTCGTGAGTTCGAGCCCCGCATCAGGCTCTGCGCTGACAGCTCAGAGCCCAGAGCCTGCTTCGGATTCTAGGTCTCCCTCTCTCTCTGCCCCTCCCCCACTCACGCTCTGCCCCCCTCTCTCTGTCAAAAATAAATAAACATTAAAAAAAAACCCACTTGGAACCCAGTTCAGGAGGCATTCTGCCTCTGAGTATTGCCCGAACACAGGAGTGGAAAGTGAAATCAACGAGCAGAGGAGAAAAGAGCCACAGAACATTGTAGTGTTTTGAAAGAAACCCCTGTCGTTTTCAGAGGACATAAAAAGAGAAGGTGTAAGGGCAGAATTGAAGAGTGGGGTCCTGAGGTCTGACCTGGTTCTCTTAAACCACCGCACCCCGGGAACGTGGAACCTCCGGAAGAATGCAGCCAGGGGCTCTTCTGCCTGTTTGGGGGTTTGAAACCTACCTTTGGGGTTGCTGGGCTGGCCCAAGTGACCAGATACTCCCTCCCCTTCTCTGCTCGCTCTGGGAGTGACCGGACCAGAGTGGGTGGGGCCACTGATGGCCCTTGGGGCTGCTCAGCTAGCCTGTCTATCCTGGAGACTCGTCAACACCCTCAACAGTGGCCAAAGCTCATGGGCTCCAACAGTCCCGTCTGGGACAGGCAAACAATGGATGGGCTTGAGAAATGATCTAAATCATCAAATGTCCGCATCGTCGCACACGGAGACATGAGGCATTTCTTGGGGGCATCAGGGGTCCAGCTCAGCCTCCTTCAGTTGGTCACCGGTAGTCCCCTAACATCCTAATTCTACCGACAGGCATCGACTGCTCCTTTGCCACGACTACCCTGGGGGCTTCGCCCCCCGCATGGAGTATGGGAGGAGGAGACATTTTAATGGAAAGATGTTTAATTTCCCGAAGAGATTAGTAGAAGGTCAGGGGAATGAGTATGTTGGCTCTTTAATCAAGCCAATTGGCTGGAGGCTATTTTATTGGCTAAAAAAGAAGTACATCTAAAGAAATACACAATCTTCTTTTTGCCATGTAGAAATTCATCGGAACGTTTGCCACCATGAAAGGCGGGCTTCTGATGGGAAAAAGCTACACAAATGATTAATGGTAGTCTGACAGCTCATTCCATAAATCAAAGAACTCTTGTCAAAGAACCCCAAGCCAAAGCTCCAATTACTGGGAAATGTTTCAGGAAGCATTAAACCTGAATATCCAAAGACTGGGGGACTTGAATCAGAGGCTGACAAACCCAACCAGGAACCTTATTATAACTGAGGGAGATCAGAGGGACAGGCAAACACAGAAACATCATAGAGCAGGCAGCTACATCTCAGAAAAGAACCCTTTGTCAGAAACTAAGAAGGGAAGGGAGAACGTTCTCTTGGCATCCATCAAATACAGTGGGGGAAAGCATACCGTAGGCCAACTGTAAAGTCAGCTCAAAGCAACAGGCAAATTAGTAATACATAATTTACACAGAAAACGCTCCTATCTTTCCAATATTAAATCTGCGTCAAAGAGAAGCCTGGGAGAAACATGGCGGGGCGGGGGGTGGGGGGCACAGAGGAAGGGAGAGAAAAGAACGTTGGCGTAAATCTGAGCGAGGGCTTAACCTGCAGACGCCCGCTGTTAGTAGGGGCGCCACTGACTGAGCAGAACCGGCCCCAAACTCAGACATGTGATGCTTCACGGAACAGTCCTCTTAAAAGGCCGGCCAGAGGCCCAAAATGTGGGTGATGTCTTCTGGGTACTGAGAACTTTTCAGCATCACCTGTGAACCAAGAAGGTGGGCTCCGGTCTGGGCGACAGAGCCAGGGGCGTCCCCCGCCCGCTGGTAGGTTCTGTTATCTCTGCTCGTCCACGTGTGGACAGCCCAGGAGACCCTTGAGGGCCCCAAAAGCTGGCAGGGAGCCCTCAGCCCTCCTGTGCGAGTTAGCGGGAGGGAAGGCTTGGCCATCGGGGGAGCTACAGACGTTCTCACGAGTTTCACCTTAAACGGGGCTCAACACCTAAATATGAGAAACAGAAACATCTGCCGCCTGACCACAAACCCGGCCGGCAAGGTTAGCGGCGAGGTTAGAAAGACGTGGCCTCCCGAAGCCTGAGACGGGACCACCGTCCAGCCAAACCGTGAACAAAGCAAAAGGTAAACGAGAAAAGACCCCCGCAGGCTACGGTCGGGTAAATACCGTACACGGTTATTTGTAACGTTGCCTGCGACCTACCCCGGTTTCAATAACCGCATCTGCGCGGCAGAAGGGACTGGCTTGCAAAGTGCTCTTTTGGCCTTTATTGATCCCTGGCTGCGGGCGCTTGCCCGAGCACTACCGTCTACCCACTGGGAAGGGAACACTCATCCACAGGGTTAAATCTGCACACTTGAGGGGCGCCTGGGTGGCTCAGTGGGTTGAGCGTCCGACTCTTGATTCCAGCTCGGGTCATGATCTCACGGTTCGTGGGTTCGAGCCCCGCGTCGGGCTCTGTGCCGACAGCTCGGAGCCTGGAGCCTGCTGCGGATTCTGTGTCTCCCTCTCTGCCCCTCCCCTGCTCGTGCTCTCTCTCTCTCTCTCTTTCAAAAATAAACATTTAAAAAAACTTTTTTTAAAAATTGCATCCTGGAATCTAATGTGAGTACACACGTCTCTCAAATGTTGGCTTCACTCTGCTGAACTTTCTCCTACTGTCTCTCGTGTCTGCAAATCCGTGATGAAAACCAGAACTACCCCAGGGGAGGAAAGCCACTAAAGACACAGCTGAGCCTCGAATACGAGGTTCAGAGCACAGGGAGTGTGCTGCACACGCGTGTTCTGAGCACAGGGTAGGTGTGGGGACACCAGGTACGTGTCGCGACTACAGCCTGCAGTGTGAAGAAGACGGAGGGCTAAGGTTGCTGTGCCACCCAGATACATTTTTTTACGTATTTTTAATACGCATTTGCACTTTCCAGAAATGCGAGTCAACCCGGGGAAGGTGACACTTTTGGGGGAGGGACAACTTTACCAAGATTCTTCGCCTGTTTGTTAAATCATGTCACCAACCCAAGCCGCTCTGGGGGTCCGAGTCCACTTCAACCCCCCTTCTCCCCGTCTGCACTGGCTGCTGCAAGGCCCCCGGGGATGCTCACAGCCTCGTGTGCCCCCACCTCCCAGCCCTCCCCCTGCAGCCGACCCAGAGTGTGCACAGACCAAGGTACCGACCACCTCTGTCCACATGACCACTTTCCATCCTCCCCGTACGGTCCCGGGGCGTCTAGACTTAACATATGCAGGTAAGCGATACTGCCTTTCCAATTCATTCAGGGCATTCCCAAATACTTGCTAGAAAAAGGGGGTGTGCCAGGGCTGAAGGTTCAGGAACTGTTGACCTAGAAGCTTGATCTTGGACAAGTCTCTTGGCCTCCTGGGCCTCCTGTGCTACGTGAATAAAATCAAGGTCTGGACCAAGTCCAAGTCCTGCTCTAGGACGAAACAGTCCAGACTGAGCAGCTGGGGGGAGAGGATGTGGATGGACGGCCCGTCAGAAGGGGAAAGGGCAGAGGGTAGCCCCCAGCCCCGTGCACACGCACGCGTGCACACACATACACCCCCCTGCTGCGCATCTGTGGCTATAGCAAAAGCTCTGGGGCACCCACAAGTCTTCTTCTGTCATAAACAGTCACTGGCTGGGAAGTTCGCCCCGGAATTTCAGTAATGACAGGTTCTCGGTGCACGGGGTCATACACTAAGCCACAGGCTCTTCGAAGGACGGGCCCACGGGGTATCTGGTGGCCCCACAAGGCCTGCCTAGCACCTGCCACCACTGCTCTCCAGCTGTGCCTACAGAGGACCACATCTCTTGTGCCACCAAAATGGAGACCGAGCTGTGGCATCGGGAGAAGACAGGCGGGCACTTCTCCCACACGGGGCGACGTCTCCTGCCTTACTGTCGACGCCCACAGTTTTCTGAAGCTTCCCAATTGTTATTTTCCCTCAACCAAAGTTGGGGGAACAGAGACTGTGGACGAGGAAAGTGAGCAGGGAGGCACGTAGAGGACGGGCAGCAGGGCACTGAATGTGGAAGCTCAGGGTCTGGCAACGGCTCACCAGCCTGAAGAGCCAACCGCATTCCCCTTGTTTGTTTTCTCTGTTTAAGGTTAAATTTTAGGGTCACAAAAAGAGATGTGAAATCGAAATGTTCATGGCATTTGGGCAGCAACGGCACCCAGAAGACGGCGACTCTGACCCCGTGGGCTCCTCTGGGGCCCAACGCTGCCACGAGGCCCCGGGGGCCGTCCCGGGAGCCCAGCGGGGGCTGCCCGATGCCATCCAGGCTCCACACTGTTCTCAGGTGCCTGCCCCACAACGGCAGGCTTGGAGCCCTGTCCTCAGACCGAATGTTCTGTGCTCCTTTCTAAGCGAGTCACAGAAGTGGTCCCAGTGAACCACACCTTGACCACCATTGAACTTCGGGACAGCAAACGTGGCTCTCCGAGCAAGCCCAGGCCGCTGCCCGGAACAGCCTCACGCTGACGCCTAACGCTCCCCTCCCGGCTCGAGCCCCTGCCACATCAGGGCTAGAGGGGCTCGAGGACCGTCAGAGGACGGTGTGCTGTCTGCAAACCGGGTGTGACTACAAAAAGGCCAGCGGACTCAGATTTTTATCAAGTCGATGCCAGGAGAAGGCACCACAGCTGGTAGGAGAATCCTCCTGTGGATTCCCCTGGCAGGAGTTCATACCTGTGTGTACACGCATACCCAGACAAGTACACGACTCACAGGAAAACACACAACCATATACTCACAGCGAGATCGACACATACACAACCGTACACACATATGCAAATATCTACATACACACAGATGTCTACACATGCACACAAGGGACCCACAACCATATGCACGTATGCAAATATCTACATACACAGATGTCTACAAACACACACACAACCATATACACAAATACATACACAACCATACAAACATATGCAGGTATCTACACATAACACAAAAACATATGCATACACATAAATATACAATAATCATAGACACATACAGATATGTACATATACACAGATGTCTAGACATACACAATGATACACAGTCATATAGACACATAAATATACACACAACCATATATACATACGCACAGATATCTATACATATACACAAATATATACATATACATACAACCAT
>NC_064810.1:4335406-4374970 GCF_023721935.1 Panthera uncia
TCTACACACATACAACCATATACACTTACACAGATATCTGTGCATCTATATACACACAGATATACACACAACCACATACACATACCCACAGATATATACACAACTATATACACATATACACATATATAGAACCATACACACATACGCAGATATCTACACACACAAATATTTAGATACATATAAATATACACACAATCGTACACACACGATATCTACATACACATGTCTACACATACACACAACCATATATGCATGCACAGATATCTACAAATACACACACAAATGGACATGCAACCATATACGTATACACACAAATAGATACACAACCATACACACGTATGCAAGTATCTACACATACACACAAATACGCACACGATTATATACAAATATCTACATATACAGATGTCTACAAATACAAATACACACAACCACACACACAGACGAGTACATACAGAACCATATACAGATATCTACACCTACACAAATATATACACACAAATACACACAACCATACAAATGTCTATACATACACAGAAATATGTACACACACACACAAATATACACACAGCCATACACACAAATGTCTACACAAATAGATGCATGCACACAGGTCTACATATACACAGATATCTAGGTATACAAATATACACGCAGATGTCTACACAGACACATGAATACATACATACACAGACCCCCCCCCCTTAAACAACACAGCCTTTCGGCTTCTCTTATGCCAGTGTCTGCTCAGTATTCACCCGGTGCCCTGAAACCCTGCCGCGCCCAGCCACGCGCCCGTCACTCACCTCTCCGTGTCAAAGTACGAGTCTATGTAAGAATGCGGGGCACCTGCCACGGCGAAGTTGCTGCTTCCAGTGTCCACGAGAATCTGCAGCTTTTATTTTGAAGGGGAAAAAATAGAAACTATCAGGTTACTGGAAGAAGGCAATGCTCGAAGAATTCTTTCTGAAACTAAGCACCAAGAACAAGGTATTGCTTGGAAAAAAACTTGTATCAATGAGAAATTTGTGTTAAAAGTCGTTATGAAATTGAAATCTGAACAGTCCATTAAGAAGCTAACAGCAGAGAGGGGCACCTGGGGGGCTCAGTCGGTTAAGTGTCCGACTTTGGCTCAGGTCATGATCTCACAGTTTGCGGGTTCAAGCCCCGTGTCGGGCTCTGTGCTGACGTCTCAGAGCCCGGAGCCTGCTTTGGATTCTGTGTCTCCCTCTCTTTCTGACCCTCCCCTACTCACACTCTGTGTGTGTGTGTCTCTCTCTCTCTCGAAAATAAACATTAAAAAAGATTTTTTTAATACACAAACCTTAAAAAAAAAAACTGCTAAGAAACATAAGCTATTGATGAGATAACCCAGGTGGGTAAGTATTTACCTAGAATTCTCTCAACACTTACACAGCTGCTCTGGGAAAAACCCTCAGTTTTGCCAAATCCAGTGTTTTCCACGCTTCTCTCACTTGACCCCCTCCCTCAGCAGAATCTTGCCCAGTCAGCCACTCTGTCCTGGAAATACGGTGTTCATTCTGGATTCCGGGACTCTACGCTCCCAGTTTTCCTCCGACTTCCTGCCTGCCCACTTCAGTCTCACTGCTGGGTGCCTCTCCTCTGCCCCGTGTGCGGGAGTCCCCCACAGGTTGGCCCTGCGACCGCCAGGCACCAGCCACACTCGCCCCGTGGCAGCGACCTCATCAGTCTCACGGCTTTGCCCTCCACACGCCCGTGACTCCCCTACATCTCCCACGCGGGCACCCCCAGGCCTTCCCCGCTCAACACCTCCACTTGGATGCCCAACAGCCATCCGTTAGGGGTTGAAATGTGTCCCCCAGAAAGTCACACCATGGTCCTAACCCCCCAGAACCTGTGACTGTGACCTGACTTGGAAATAGGGTCTTTGCGGATGTCATTAAGATGAGGTCATTAGGGTGGCCGTCATCCGACAGGACTGCGGTCCTTACAAGAGGAAAACACCATGTGAAGATACAGACACACAGGAAGAAGGCCAGGGGACAGGGGTAGAGACTGGACAGAGGCAGGTGCAGCCAAGGGGCACCAGAGACTAACGGCCATCACCGGCAACCAGCAGACGCAAGGAAGGACTCGACCCAGAGTCCCAGAGGGAGGGCGGGCTGGCCGCCACCTTGACCTCAGACTTCTGGCCTCCAGACTGTGAGAGGAGACATTTCTGTGTCAGACCACCCGGTCTGTGCTTCACTATGGCTGCCCCAGGAAACAAACACACTGTCTCACGTCTGACGTGTCCAGAACCGAGCCCCTGGCACCCCCAGGCCTGCCGCGTCCATAGACTTTGTTGCCATTTTGTTAACGGTGGCTCCGTCGCGTTAGCTCAGGCCAGACAGCGTGGCGACACCTTCACCGCTTCTCTCCTCCAGGCCCCACATCCAGACCCCCTCCTCCGGGCTGTATTCCGCACCTGCCCGTCTCTCGTCACCTCTGCTAGGACCAACGTGGCCAGTGGCGTGACCGTCTCCCGCCTTTCCCAACCAGCGTCCCCGTCTCCTCCCTCGGTCCACTCCCCCCAGTGGCCACCGTGACCCTACAAAAGTGTAAGTCAGAGTGCACCACCCCCTGCCCTCCCTCGGCTCGACAGCCTCAGTCCTCACACCGGCTGCCAAGTCCCCGGCGCCCCGACTTCACTCCACCCCCACCATGCTGTTCCGTGGACATTCCAGACTGGGGCCATCCCTGCCCCCCGACCCGCTGCCTGTGCCGAAGTGGACTGCCCTCCCGGGGGGACCCAGGACGTGGCGTGCCCTCCCGGGAGGACCCGGGACACGGAGTGCCCTCCCAGGAAAGCCGCAGTGCACATCCCCCCATGTCCTCCAAGGCTTTACTCAACGGGCACCTCTCAATGTACCCTTCTGAATGGCAACTCCCTGCCTCTGCTGGGCACCCCCTTCCCTTCCTCCCTCTGCTCCCATGACGCTCATGCCCTCCTGGGGTAACAACAGCAATGGCAGGCATCTAGCAGCACCTACTATGTGCCAAGGACTCAGCACCTACTATGTGCCAGGGACTCCTTACAGTGCTGCATAGACACTAACGTGTTGAACCCTCACAAGGGCCTTCTGAGGGCAGCGTCGACACCCTTATTCACAGATAGGGCAAGCAGGTGCAGAGGGGCTGACCAACCTGGTCACACGCGGGTGTGTGCGTGGCAGGGCCGGGTCTGAACCCACGCCGTCTTACTCCAAACACATTATTTTAACCCGCCTACCCACTTCCTGGCTCTAGGAGCTGCCCATTTCCCCTTCACCCCATTAGCGTGTGAGCTCTCAGGCAGGGATATGTGCTATTTTGTTCGCTGCTCTGTCCCCGTGCCCGGAACGGGGCCAGACACAGAGTAGACGCTCAAATATGTGTTGAGTGAACAGCTAAATGATTCTCAAAGGTTAAAAAAAAATCAAAGACACCAACTTTTCCTTTGAAAGACAATACAGATTCGGGAAAAAATAAACAAGGTACAGTTGGGGCACCTGAACGTGCTGTGGGCAGGCTCCGCGGAGGCCCTGTTTTAGGCTGCCAGGCAGACAGCAATTCTGGCTCCCGCTTCGCCGATCGAAGTGCCCTGGCCTTCCCCTGCAGGAGGCTGTGGAAATGGCCAGGAGTAACGACCCGTCCTGGGAGCACCTGCCCTGGAGCCGTGGGCACAGCGAATGCACTGCCCACGTTTTCCCAAACAAAAGCCAATTCTGTGACCTCAGAGGGTGCCCTTCCCAGCACTGAAGATCCCATCCATGACACTTGGCGGAATGGCGGGCAGATCTGGGGCCTGAGGCCTGACGTGACTCTAAAACGTACTGAATAATGAGATGATAAAAATCACTCGATACGCCTTAACTTCAGGAAGTGAATTCTGCCCTTCGTCTGCATCTACTAACACGGAGTCACTGGAAAAGGTGCAAAATCTCACTCCCCTACAGAGAGGAGATGTCAGACAGCCTGCAGTTTGAATAAAAATCATCTGGTCCCCCGTTCAAGCATGTGATGCCCAACAGCCCCGAGGCTGTCGCCAAGTCTGCGTGTACTTGGGCTGGACCGGAAAGGAGCTGCAGAGACCTCTCGTGCCTCCAGCAGTCAGGGCAGGTGCGCCCGGGGGGAGGAGTTCGTGCGCAGGTCAGCCGGGAGGGCCGGATATTCCTACAGGGCAGAGCTCTCCGCTCCCACTCTCAGTGTCAGTGACTCAACACAACATGATCCTCAAAGCAGGCTTATCAGAATCTCTGTGCAGGTTTTTAAAAAGTCCCTTCACATTGGGGCACCTGGGTGGCTCAGTCAGTTAAGCGTCCGACTCCGGCTCAGGTCATGATCTCCAGGCTCATGTGCTGACAGCTCGGAGCCTGGAGCCTGCTTCCGATTCTGTCTCCCTCTCTCTCTGCCCCTCCCCCACTCATGCTCGTGCTCTCTCTCTCTCTCTCTCTCTCAAAAATAAACATAAAAAAATTTTTAAAAATAAAATAAAAATAATAAATAAATAAACGTAAAAGCAATCCCCTCAAAATCAGTTCTTTTAAGACAGGAACCCATCCCACATACATCCAACTCAATACATTTTTCCTAATCCTATGGCTTCCCATGTCCCATTTCCATTTTGATCCTGTAGTTTACGTTTTCATGGAGGCCTCACACTCAGGATGGCTGATGAAATCGTCGGCCGCTGATGACTGGGTCAACCTCCAGCCCGTCTGCCCTCCCGAGGCGAGCCTGAACTCCAACTCTCCTCCCAGGTTGGTTCCCCGTCCCAAGAGCAAGCTCATTAACGTCACTCAGGTGTGGGCGGACGGGGGCTTGCTCTGAATAGCAGTCCTATCCCTGGGGGAGCTCCTCGGGTTTCAGGAGCTCTGCCAGGAACTGGACCAAGATCAAACATAGATTTCTTCTAGTAAGTCGCAGTATCACATATGGCCAACGTGAAAACAGCAAAGGATGGCACCTTTACCCATCCTGGGAACGAACTGCCAAAATGCAACCCGTCAAGCACCAAGGCTTTTGTCCCAGCAGCAGACACTGGGTCCAAGCTGACACACGCTCAGCCGTGCAACACACGGGATCCCGCTTCCAGATTTAAATGGTTCCAGAGGACAAGAAGAGCTTCTCAAGTTGCTTGGAGGAAAGCAGCAGAGAAACAAAGGAGAAGGGTAAAACCCCAGGACTCCTTCATGAGGCCAATCGGGGAATTCGACACCTTTAAAAACAGAGAGTGAGGGGCGCCTGGGTGGCTCGGTCAGTGAAGCATCTGACTCTTGATTTCAGCTCAGATCATGATCTCGTGGTTCACGGGTTCGAGCCCCACCTCGGGCTGTGCGCTGACAGCGCGGACCCTGCTTGGATTCTCTCTCGGCCTCTCTCTCTGCCCCTCCCGTGCTCATGCTCTCGCGCCCTCTCAAATAAATAAAAGAAGAAAGTGTGGCAAGACCTATCAATCACCCGAAAAATAAAACAAAACAACAAAAAACAATTTCACAACAGTGAGGAATACTTCATCTGTCATTAAATCACAGACGAGAAAACTCTAGAATCCTGAACATGAGTATCCTTCCTGCCCACACTCATGGTCGGTCAGGAAAAGCGTGCCACCTTTATGAGCGCTTCCGGGTCTCCACGAACCCAGCCACCCAGCAGGAAAGGACGGCTGCCCAGGGGCATCCCACCTCCACACCGAGTGCTTTTTCACAACAAGCGTGGTCAGAGGCACAATCGCCTAGGAGAATTTCTGGGTAGACATCCACCCCCCAACAGCCTCCGCATCTTACCAGAACTTTCACACACCCCTGCGCTTACGTCTACCGCAACAAACAAAGCCCCGCTTTGCAGAGGCAGGGGGACACGAAAGCAGAGAAAGCTGCACCAGAATACAGACTCCGTTCTTTTACGCAGCCGACTCCTAACCGTCCAGGCATCTGGTACGACCCTCTCTTTCCCAGCGAGTTCAGCAGGGCTCAGCTCGCAAGAAAACTCAATTCGAGTCATGGCTCGGCAAAGCCGGCCACCTCAGTCGTTCCTGGAGCAAAGGATCTGAGGAGAGAAATCACCCCAATAAATGAGGCAGTCCAAAGTCAGGCAAGGGACGGATGTCCAGGGAAACCACCGTGGGTTTGTGTTGCAAGTAACGTCTCTGCCCAGCAGCAAGCCGACACTTTTTTCTGTGCGACGATGCTGGAGACAGACGTCGTGTGTGCTGACGTCCCGCCAGAGCTCCCCTTTTGGGAGGAATCCAAGCCACAAGGGAAAAAAGGTAGTGCCACCTGCCCCGTGCCTCTGCTCTGCAACAAGCTGAACCTCCGAGGCTCAGGGTACCGGTTTCTGAGCCTCACTTCACGCATTCACACTGCCTTCTGCGGCATCCTTCATCCTGAACTTCCAAAAGCATTTTCTGCCTCCTTGGGTTCAAGTCCACACACCCATGATGGTCTAAACCCCAGGACGCTCAGCCCCATCAAGGGACGTTGAAGATGCAGATAAACATTTAAAAAAAAAAAAAAAAGGTCCAGAACTGCAGGAATTAACAGGACAAATTTTTTGTCACTCCGTAAAAGCAATAAAAACTCCAAACACTCCCTGGAGCCACTGCCCTGTGCCTCCCAGCACGGCCAGGCATCACTGAGCTAAACTTCCGTCTCGATTGCAAGCATGTAAGCAGCACAGGCAACTACTGACCAGTGCCCCCGGAAGCTCCAGAAACATTCCTAGTTTTCCCACCACAGCCCTCCTTTCTCATCCCCCCTGCAGATACTTCCCTCCTCTGTGCTCTTGGAAACGCCGTACACGTTGTTCCTAGGAATTCTGTGTCCCCAGCCCCTGGTGCACCATTTCCACACTGGACGGCGCCCCACGGTCTTCTCCAGGGGACATCCCAGCACGGGGCACCCTGCAGGGGAGCAGGGCCTGGGTGGGATTCGCCGCTTCGGCCCCAGTACCTTGGACAGCGCCCAGGGCATCTTGGCCGCTCGATAAAGTTGTGAAAGCCGTGAACAAGTCGCTGCGTATTCTGGGCAAAAGAAACTTGTTTATTCATTTATAAGACAAGTCTGTATTGCACACCCACCAATAATACGCAAAATACCAAGCAGGCAAAAGATCTGAGACCGTCTATTCTAGAAGATGAGAGAGAAGACGTAGGAGACTCCTACTACCTCTAAAGCACACTTTCCCCTTTGGCGTGTACTTCTTCAACGATATTCTCCAAGCCCAGCAGCCCCAGCTAAACCCGCGCGATGCCATTCTACAAAATAATCCTGAAGCAAGGACACCATTCGGCACACTGGTGGGTGAGGACTGGACAGGTTTCGAAATGTGAACGGCCAGTGTCTTCACGACAACGTGCTTCTGAGCCACTTTGCTGAGCGGTGACAGAGCCCTGGATCCAGGGGGCCCCACCTCTCACAAGCCTGCGTCTGGGCAGGACCCCACCTCGCTGCCTGTGCCTCGCTGCTCCCTGGTGCAGACTCTCAGTGAGCCAGCAATACCTGCTTGTGCCAATCACACATGCAACTCTCTGCAGGAGGTGGGAAGACTGAGGTCAGTCCTCAGTGCCACCACCACAAACTCCAGGACATCCCAAGGGACCTCTGGCCAAGGGCTGGTTCCAGAACAGTTTGAATCTAACGGGTTCTTCAGGACGTTCCCTTTAGGAGTGTCCTTGGGGACAGTCAGGACTTTATCCTCACGCCCTGGCCTGCCTAGACAAAGCTCACTCATTTTTAAAATGGCACCTGCTGTGGGGTTTTATTTTCCTCATTGTGTGTTGGTGCCACGACGAAGCTGAGGGAGTCTGGCCTGTCTGGGTCTTTACTGGCCTTCCTTTTCTCCAAGTAGCTTTCCTTTCAAAGAGCTTGAAAGTTGCTTGAGGGCAAAACAGATTTTCCTGCCTCCTTTTGTCATTCCCCACAATGACTACCTCAGGCATCTGCTAATCAGCTGACCTGTAGGGGTAAGAACACACCTGGGAGAAGGTGCACCTGCCAAGAAGCTGGAGGGAGATCGAGATCAAACTCCTGATATGTGTGCGCAAAGTATCTAGGTTTTCTAGAAATGGCTAGGGTGGGCTCACTTCATGTCCCAGGTGCTCTACAAAATAACCACACGTTTACCTCTTAAATATCCAAGGATAACCAATGTTAGAATCAAGATGATGGGGGCACCTGGGTGGCTCAGTCAGTTAAGCATCTGACTTCGGCTCAGGTCATAGATATCACGGTTCATGGGTTCGAGCCCCGCGACGGGCTCTGGGCTGACAGCTCGGGGCCTGGAGCCTGCTTCGGATTCTGTGTCTCCCTCTCTCTCTGCCCCTCCCCTGCTCGCACTCTCTCTCAAAAATAAATAAACATTAAAACATTTTTAAAGGAATTAAGACAACAGCAGAGGTTCTGGTGCCCACCCATGTGCCCTGGTATTTACTGGAGCTTCCGGTACATTCTCTAGCTGCAGCAGCAAAGACCCTTCAAGCATCCAGGGCGGCATGAAGTGCCAGGAAGTGAACACAGCATCGGATGGCCTGAGACCTCCACCTGCCGGCTCCTCACCTGGACAGCTGGACAGCGCGCTCTGCCGCCTCCCAGAAGTCCGGGCTGCCCCAGACCCAGCTGTTCCCTGCAGTCACGGGCTCCTCCCTGCCTCACTGCCTTGCCCCCACCAGTGTCTCAGGGCAGGGAGAAACGCGAGAAGGGTGACTCTGGCAAACCTTGCCTTATGTGCTCCAGAGACCAAATATGCTTAAACTCAGAGACCCTGAACGGAACGAAAGCCAAGTGTGGTCAGGAAAGCGAAGAGCCCTCCAAGACGATGACCCACCTGACCGTTCTACCACCAGCCGAAACCTACATCCAGACTGTGCGTGTCTCCCACTGTCTGTCCCTCCTTAATCTTCTGCTGATGCATGGGGCAATCACCTTGCAGAAAGTCATTTGCTCGTCACTGCAGGAGGGCAAAACATCGCGTTAAAGGAAAGAACTGGGTGACGCGTCCAGTTAGCGATTAGCAGCTGGAGATCTCTCAGATATCACTGTCTCTTTTTCAGCAGGTTAATAGATAGGAAAATGAGCAGATCGTTTAAATAATGGCTCATTGAACACAACGATCCCTAATTACATTAGCCGCCCATCTGCTGAAGTCGGCCGGCAAGCAGAACCCGCAAGCAGCGGCATTTTCCGGCCCAGCTACTCGGGCTGTTTGCCCACAGTTATTACGCGTGATTATAGGCGCTGATCTTGTTAACCAGGTTCTTTCTCCGCTTCGGTTCTGGAGATGAATCTCATTTACTTAAACACATCTTGTTGAAGAAAGCAAAAATAATTGCCACGCGCCATTTCTCCACAATCTAAAATTAAGGTTGTTTTATAAAGAACGGGGTGGGGGGGGGAATCACTTTCAAAGGGCTCCACTTAACACAAACAGATGTTACCGAACTCAGCTAAGAGGAGCTTGATTATACGATTTATTCAGGCTCCGCGCTCACGCACGCTTGGGCTTTCACTACTGCAACGAGGCTCCTACTAGAAAAACACACGTCAAGGGCCACATGGATTCCTCAGCTCCTTTTGGAGGAAAAAAGAAACAAAAAAAAACCAGCAGTGAAGGTTTTCCACAGGGTGCTCAGGGCTTGGCAGGTTAATTCTGGCCGTACAGGTGGAGGTTAGGAGCGCGGGATCTGGGGTGCGGGAGGGTTGATGCGGGGGTCCCTGTCTTAAGAACCGAAGTGAACCCCAGATCAGACACGGCTGATCTCCTTCCGGACACAGGAGTTGCAGCTCCCTCTGCAGTGAAAACCCATCCCCGGGGTGGTTTTACCGCAGGGAGGGAGGGTCCCTGAGTTTTGAAACTTTCCAGACACAACCCCCGCCCCGGTAGCAAGACTGGAGAGGCGAAGGGTGGGGGAGATTTCATCACACATCCAGAGCCCGGGCCCTTAATGGTGTCCATTCATAGGCTGCTGGCTTCAGGTTCATTTTCCGCCAACGGTCCCAGGATACGGTCCCAGGATACGCTCTGCACCTTCTCTAAAGCAGAGCAGCATGACAATACAGTGGCTTCAGGGTCTGTGACGCCTGGATTTGGGTGCCGGCTTAGCCTCCTACTGGCTGGCTGTGGGAGCTCAGGTAAATGACACACCCTCTCCGGGCATTGGCGTCCTCATCCACCCGTGAAGCGGAAGGCTAAAGGCTGCTGTTCTGAGGGGCACCTGAGATCGTTCATGTGTGGTGCGCCCAGAATTGTGCCCTGCTCACCAGGATGTTTTAAGTTCTCAAAGGGGTTGGAGCGACTCTGTCCGCCCTCGTCTGCGGGCTGACTTGCATCGCGGTGTATCAGCGCCAGAACTGGCACGGGGTCCCCAGCAGCCCTCCCCGGGGGGGGGGGGGGGCACTGCGGCCACTCCCCTGCAGCAGGCGGTGCCTGCGTGAACGTGGCCATGTGCCGAAACACCGGGGTGCTGGCCCGGGCGCCAGGAGCACCCACACTCGGCTCAGACTCTAAACCCCAGGGCCAGCGAGGCCGCTTCACTCCACCAGTCCTTCTTCCACACTCGGTCCCCTGGGGGACTGGGACCCTCCACCTCCTTTCCTCTTCCCTCTGCCTCCATTTCCACGAGTCTCTGTGTCCCGTATGTTCCACGGGCCGGACCTTTCCTCAAGCTGTTCCGCTTCCTCTGCCTCCTTGGGTCACCCCAGCGGCTTCGATGCACTAGCCCTGAGCACAGAGCTCAATAAAGGTTTGCTGAGTCAATGAATGAGTGGTGCCGTCTGTACTCAGAGCTGGAGTCAGTTAACTTCCGCCCTCCAGATGGGTTTTCCTAGGGTCTGATTCCCTCAGGGCTTCGGGGGTTCCACTGGGCTCCCGGTTTCTCTCCCACGGCGCCTCTCGTGGCCGTCCTTACCCTCTGGGGCCACCGCGGAGTGGAACTCACACTTGGGTGATGGGTGATGGGTGACGGGGGAGGGGGGCTGTGGCAGGACCCACCGGGCCCGTGCCCCACCCTCAGCAGCCTGACCGCCCTTCGCACCTCAAGGCTAACCAGCAAAGGTGATGTTGGTGAACAAGATCCTGGTGAACAGCCTGCACAACTCTGAAGCTCTGAGTTCTTGCACAAGCTTCTCCCAGCCAGCCCCCGGGAGCGCAGGAGGGCGGCAGAGAGATGGGCTTTCCCCGCTGATGGGAAGTCCACGTGACCTGGCCCCGCCCCCACAAGGCAAAAGAACCCTCTAAGCACCTAGGGTCTCAAATACCCTTTTGTCCCCCGTGGAAGACACAATGGCGGTAGAGCGTGCGGGCGCTGCCCGGATTCCCCACTGCCCGGCTGCGAGAGGTCACCTGGCCTCTTCCCCCAAGGTCACGCCCTTCCTGGGGACAGCCACAGATAATGACGAGTGACACTGGATAACAAAGGCCTGGCCACGTCCGCCCAACTCGGGAGGGCTCTGCAGGGCCCTCCTAGTGCCCGAGTGCCCCGGGGCGGGGCAGTTGAGGCCCTTTGGGCTTCATCGGACCCTCTGCCCACTCCTGCTTCCTCGGCCCCTCGTGGATTCTAAGAGCACTACCATGAATGCCCCGCAGCTACACTCTGCTCAGAGCCTGCTCCTCGGAGCCCAGCCCACACCGGCCCTCTCGGCTGGACAAGTGCTCCAGGAGCACTTCTCCAAGGGCTTCCCTCTGAACAGAACCTCAGTAGGTACCTAAGCCTGGTTTGTAAATGGGGAGTCTCCAAAGCAGAGGCCTGGGCCTGTCTCCCAAAGCAGACAGAGCCAGATGCCTCCCCAAGCGTCAAAGGCCAGGGACAGAGGCCCCCGCAGTGAAGTAGTGAGATCTGGTCTCCACTTGGCCACTAGCTGGCTGTACAGTCACTTTTAAGTTCTATGTAGTTAAGTAATTGCTACACCCGATGTGGGGCTCCAATTCACGAGCCTGAGATCAAGAGTCGGAAGCAACTCCAGCTGAACCAGCCAGGCGCCCCGGGAACAGTCCTCTTTGGCCCTGAGTTTGCTCATCTGTAAAACGGGAGGGAATAGTTTCAGCCTTCGAAATCTGTGCGCCTAAGTCTAGCTGTTGCCCACAGAATTCAGACAAGGAAGGACATTTGGAGCCTGGGTCTCCCCCAGTGTGCAGGGGCACCCCACAAGGCTGGGCTTCCTCCGGGCAGAGTTGGCCTAAGGCTCAGCCCCCAGCAGCCCGGACAGGGCATCAGCCTCCCAGGTCCAAGGACAGTTTTCATTGTGAGTAGCAACGGCCTCAGAGCGCACTTGGAAAGAGGCAACAGAACCCTCTAAACCCACTTCCAAGCCCTGATGAAGCTGTGTCTGTGGGTTTCCGGCTCTTGCTCTCAGCCTCACCTATGAACGTGGTGTTCTAGGCCTCCGCCTGTGCTTTAGGCGGCAGAGACTGGAGACAACATCGACACGCCAAGTCCTGGGAGTGGTCAGGCACGCAGGGCTGCCCTGACCGGTGACCAGCAGGGCCAGGGCCAGGATCAGGAGCCCATGTGTCACTGGGCTCACCGTAGCCGGTGTCAAGCCCGAAGAAGGGTGGGCTGTTGGCTACATCTTCGAGAATCAAAACAGTCCGGGGGTCTGGTTCTCTGCCCCTTGGACACAGAAGTCAAGCACAGACTCCTGGGGGCACTGCCATAAGCAGCCTCACATCGACCAAGCTTCTGGAAGAGCAGTTGGAAGCCACAACGCTCGCTTGTTTGCAAAGGGATATTCCGTGACAGGTGGCCTGGATGATTCCATTTGCTTGCCCGGCCCCTCCCTCTTGTAGGTAAACTGGGGAGGGGGCTGGGGAGGTGGAGGCCTCTCTTCTATGGAGATGTCACAGCCCTGGACACCTCCCAGGCTGGAGTCTCCCTTGGCCTCTGGGCTTATGTAAGCTACCTGTTGTCAGGATGCAATTACACTGACAGAGGAAGGCGGATATTTAAGCAGTCATGTGTCAGAGTTACAAGGCTAGACCTCGTTTACTGAGGCCAATGATAATAATGATTCTCTTTGTCATGGAGAAGAAAATTCACGCTAAATGGCGGTTTTTAAAGAAAGCACTATTAAAAAGTTCAAAAGCAGTGGCTGGCTCAGTGACTTTGGCTCAGGTTATGACCTCACGGTTCGTGGGTTCACGCCGCGCATCAGGCTCTGTGCCGACAGCTCAGAGCTGGAGCCTGCTTCAGATTCTGTGTCTCCCTCTCTCTCCGCTCCCTTCCCTACTCACTCTCTATCTGTCTCTCTCAAAACTACACATTAAAACAATTTTTTTAAAGAAAATCATTAAACAAAATAAAATAAATAAAAAGCTCAAAAGCAGGTATGTCCCATATTCGGGTGACTGTGGAGGGAGGGAAACTTCTACTTCCAGAAGGCAAGGTAGCCTCTTCCTTCCCAAAGAGACAACTAACCGCTCAGTCCCCAAAATCCGTTATAGGTTTCCAGGGATCTTAGGAGACATCGTTTTAGCTTAAAATCAGCCCTTTCTGCACATTTTCCGAAGGAGTTTAAGCAGACTCTCATCAAAGGTATGACGTCTTAACTCTCAAGATATTTCCGGAGTTTCACTAAATGCTCCCTTGTGCTCAAGAGTTGGTAACAAGCAATTGAGAAGCCATTTCAGATCTAAACTTTCCGAAAAGAGACACGGGATTAACTTCGCCCAGGTCCCCACGTTCAAGTACTGCCAGTTTTTAGTCAACGTTAGGAAGAAAGACAAAGCGTTTACACTTTTACTGCAGCAACGGGCAAGACCGTCAGGTTACCGTTATTATAAAACGGCTACTTTTGGCCATTATTCTAGACAGTAAGAGTCATGTTCTTAATCGTGGTGAAATACACATAACGTTTGCCCTCTTAACCATTCTGGAGTCTGCAGGTCAGCGCTGTTACGTCCATTCCCACCGGTGTAACAGCCACCCCCCGCCGTCCACCTCCAGAACTTACTCATCTTCCCCAAATTGAAACTCTGTCCGCTGGAAACACTAACGCCTCATTCCCTCCTCCAGCCCCCACCACCCTACCTGCCGACGCTGGGACTCTGACTCTCTAGTGGGATCCCACAGTTTTTCTCTGTGTCTGTCAGGTTTCGCTCAGCATCATGTCCCCGAGGTTCATCCACGCTGTAACCGGTGTCAGAATGTCCAGAACGTCCTTCCTTTTCAGGGCCGAATAATAATCCACCGTATGGATATATCACATTGTGGTTATCACTCGTCCGCCAACAGACACCCACGCTGCTTGCACCTGTTGGCTATGGCGCTAAGGCTGCTGAGAACACGGGTGTGCAAATATCTCTTCGAAATTCTGTTTCAAGTCTTTGGGGAAGATTGTTTTTTCCGATAAATATTTAGTGAGCAGCTACCATGTGGCCGGGGCCACGGTGACAAAGAAGATTGGGTGTTGGTTGAGTGTCCCACTTTAGTTCAGGTCATTGTCTCATGGTTCGTGAGCTCGAGCCCCGCATCGGGCTCTGTGCTGACAGCTCGGAGCCTGGAGCCTGCTTCCGATTCTGTGTCTCCCTCTCTCTCTGCCCCTCCCCCACTCACGCTCTGTCTCCCTCACTCTCAAAAATAAACAAACATTAAAAAAAATTGTCTTTTAAAAACAGCTTTCTCTTTTATGATGGCCTTCAGTCTCTGCTGAATCAACTGTAGGACGGGAAATGAATGAAGCACACACAATCAGAGATTAATTACTTGAGGTTTGTCCAATGAATTAAAAGTTTAATGTCTAAGTCCTTTCCCCTGCTACACAACACACTTAAGAAAAATAACTCCCTCTGTTTTATGATGCTGTTTGTCAAAGGTACCGTAGTCAATGTTAAGTGTGTGAAACACAAAAGAATGAGACTAGGGACGTGAAATGCCGACTTACACAACCTGTTACTGTACTGTGAATAAACAGCGCTGAACTCGAGTTAAAACTCACCGGCCATGGGAATGCAAGCTGGTGCAGCCACTCTGGGAAACAGTATGCAGGTTCCTCAAAAAACTAAAACTAGAACTACCCTACGACCCAGCAATTGCACGACTAGGCATTTATCCCCGGGATACAGGTGTGCTGTTTCGAAGGGACACAGGCACCCCCATGTTCATAGCAGCACTAGCAACAATAGCCAAAGTATGGAAAGAGCCCAAATGTCCATCGATGGGTGAATGGATAAAGAAGATGTGGTATATATATTCAATAGAGTATTACTCGGCAATCCAAAAGAATAAAATCTTGCCATTTGCAACTACGTGGATGGAACTGGAGGGTATTATGCTAAGCGAAATTAGAGAAAGACAAAAATCATATGACTTCACTCATATGAGGACTTTAAGAGACAAAACAGATGAACATAAGGGAAGGGAAACAAAAATAATACGAAAACAGGGAGGGAGACAAAACAGAAGAGACTCCTAAATATGGAGAACAAACGGAGGGTTACTAGAGGGGTTGTGGGAGGGGGGATAGGCTAGATGGGGGAGGGGCACTAAGGAATCTACTCCTGAAATCATTGTTGCACTAGATGCTAACTAACTTGGATGTAAATTTTTAAAAAATAAAAAAAATAAAATTGAAACAAAAAGCAATAAATATAAAGATCCAAAAAACAAAAAACACAAAAAACCCTCACTGGCCAAACGGACTTGCCAGGTTAGCCTCACGCAGTTTTATGAAAATACACGTTCAATACGATCATGGAAGTGCTTTGGAAGCAGACAGTGTGACTTAAACCCTAAGCGTCGCAAAGGCACGAAAGCCATCTAGCGACACTGATGCTTCTACGTGATGAGGGGCAGGGTAAGAATCCTCGTACTCAGCTTACCGTGGAACGGGACCGAGCCTCTGCAACGACACCTTCTCAAAATCGAAAGCATTAAGTCCGTTTTGCATCATGTCTTTGCACTGCTGTCTGATGGGCCCAAACCGGGAAGGTGTCACCCAGAAAGGCCATTGTTTTGGGTTTGCTGGCCTTTGCTAATTTCAGGCCAGCCATTTAAGAAACAGGCTACTTCTATGTGATTTGTAAAAGGCTTTGATGGTCTTTTCTTGTGAAACCCACGAGGGGAAAAAAGTGTTTTAATAGGCATATGGCGATCAAAGAGATCATTCTCCGCTAAAAAGATTTTTTAAAGCCCTTCCAAGTAAATTCCTCTCAGGAAAGACATTAAATCTCCATTGATCTCCACATTTTTACGGTGTCCAGATATTTTGAAAGAATGCTAACCCAAAAGAGAAGTGACAGATGCCTCCCTCTTTTGTCTCCACGCCAGTGAAATACAGATATTTCCCTAATTAGGGTACAGAACAGCCGCACACAAATCTTCCAGAACATTCTAGAGGCAGGAAAAACTAAGACTTGGCTAAAAAAGAATGCAACATACTAACCTCGGCAAGATCTCCGACATACGTGTGAGAGAACCCTTCTGTATGACATCTAAATGCCCTTGATGCAGCAAAGGTAGAGACAGATCCCACCCACCCCTCCCAACTCCCACCCACCCCTCGCAACTGCCACCACCACCCACTCAGGATGGCACAGCACCGATGCCCCCGACTCTCTTCCGCGTCATCAGCACATTCCCCCAGGATCGCTCCCACCTGCTTACAAATGGGCTGTTCCATTTCCCATCTGGACAAACGCAACAACACACAACTGTCTTCGCCTCAGAGCTTCCTACAACCACGGCCCCTGCGCACCTGTAGGGAAACCCCTTGCAAGAGGTGACTGTGCTTGGGGTGCCTGGGGGGCTCGGTGGGGTAAGCGTAGGACTCTTGGTTTTGGCTCAGGTCACGATCTCAGGGTTCGTGGGTTCAAGCCCCACGTGGGGCTCTGTGCTGACGGCGCGGAGCCTGCTTGGGATTCTCTCTCTCTGCTCCTCCCCTCCTCTCTGTCTCTCTCAAAAATAAATAAATAAACTTAAAACATTTCAAAGAAAGAGGTAACTGTACTTATTCACGGCTTCAAAGCCCTCTGCTTCCTTCTCTCTTGAACCGCTGGGGACAGCTCTTACCCACATCACACGCCAAGACCAACCACTAGACCTCCCGCCCCTTGGCCATCAGGGCATTTGGACCTTTCCTGAGTCCCCACCTTCCCCCCCCCCCCCCCCCGGACACGACCCCTTTCCTGTTCCCCTCCCATCCCCCTACTGCTCCTCCTCGGGCCCCCAGACTATTCCTCCTCACCTCCCCAGCCTCCAAGTTCTGGGGTGTCTCAGGGCCCGTCCTCGGACCTCACCTTTGCGTCCAGGCTCACGCCGCGGGAGACCACGTCTAATCTCACGGCTTCACAAGGCTGCTCTCACGGTGACACTCTTGTGGAACCCCACGTGCATATTCAGCTGCCACTGAAGGGATCTCAATTTAGCATTTCCAAGACTAATCTCCTAATTTTACCTTCTTGACCACGTAGCTGCCAGCCACCTCTCCTCTTACTGACACACCGGCGTGCTCCACATGGGGCCTCCTGGGGGCACCTCCAACACGCAAGCACAAATCCTCCTCAGGGCCTTTGCCCTGCCTGTTCCCTCCGCCTGGAACACCCTTCCCCACGTACCTCACTCCCTCGGTCTTCAGGCCTCTGCTCCAGGGCTGCCTCATTGAAGACCCCTCCCCTGACCACCCCGCAGCACCCAAGAACAACCCCCCACGCCCAGCATGCCTTTGTCTGCGTTTCAACCCACCTTCCAAGTAGCAGCGTATTTACTGGATCGGTCTCTTCTCCCTAAATGTAACACCAGATGTACTGTGGCTGTGGCTCACTGCTGTACCCTCCGTGCCTGGGGGGGGGGGGCACCCCCCCAGGGGGGTCACATGACCACTGACATGTGTCGATGCACATCAAATATCTGCTGAGTGTGCTTTGTGACAAGTGAGTTAGAGTAACTGCCTTACCAGTTAACCAAACTCGGACACCAGGCTGCATTTTATTGAGAAACATAAAAACAGAAGAACTGAATCTAAGGGGTCATCGTTTTGTCCACTGGAATCATCCCAGGAACCACTGTATATAATCTCCAACCCAGAGAACAGAACCTGGAATCCATACCATTCTTTGGATGTTTATTTATTTTTAGGAGACAGCGCACGAGTGGGGTGGGGGGCAGAGAGAGAGGGAGACACAGGATCCGAAGCGGGCTCCGGGCTCCGAGCCATCAGCCCGGAGCCCGACGCGGGGCTCGAACCCACGGACCGCGAGATCACGACCTGAGCCGAAGTCGGACGCTTAACCAACTGGGCCCCCCCAGGCGCCCCTGAAGTGTTCCTTCTCTTTAATACAGGAAGGATGCAGAGGACACTCATCATCATGGGCCCTGAGTGACGTACCAAATGGCTGCATCACTCTACGGCACGCCGGAACCTAACGTAACACCGTGTTAACTATACTTCAGTAAAGAGCACCTGACTCTCGACTACGATCCGCGTCCACCGCACATCCGTGCCACGATACACACAACACTGGATGACAGTCCCCCCGCCCACTTATCACAAACGCCTGCGCAAACAATTCACAGTCAAAGTCGTCTTACGTGATTTCACTATTCCTTACGACATTAAAAACCACATGAAAGCCAACATCAGCCCAAGACCGGATTTGTGCCTGATAAAGACCCGCACACTCCCAAGCACGCTGTCCTGTGCGGAGCACAGAACTGTTAGCATCCCCCGCAGGTTTTAAAACAATCAACTTTTAGGGGCGCCTGGTGGCTCAGCCGGTTAAGGGTCGGACTCTGGGTTTCAGCTCAGGGCGTGAGGTCACGGTGTCGTGGGTTCGAGTCCTGCGTCGGGCTCCGGGCTGACAGTGTGGGGCCTGCTTGGGACTCTCTCCCTCTCTCTCTGCCCCTTTTCCCTGCTCACGCTCTCTCCCTCAAAAATGAAGAAATAAACTTAAAAAAAACAAACAAACAATCAACTTTTGGCGTTAATCACTAACAACAGGCCTAAAGGATGCCGGGAGAATATGGATTACATGCTTGCGACTGCAGAAACTGACACACTTTTTCTCCTCCGCTGTCAGAATGGCTAGGCCTCAGAGAGGAGTGTGAACACACACTTGGGAAAAGCATGCCACCTCCCGATCTCCTGCTCTGATTTACACGGGAGCCCGCGGCCGTGGCCCACAGCTCCTACCCGGCACCCAGGCACACCTCGCAGCTCCCGCACAAAGTGGACGTTCGCACTGGCCGTTCTGTCTTAAATCTCCTCTCCCCGGAGGATGCCTCTGCCAGGTTTGAGATCAATGAGCTGTTGAGACAGGCGAGACGGTAAGAGTCCAAGCTGAAAGCCTCACCCGCTTAAGTGCCAGGCCTCGTACAAAACATTCCAGTCCTTCTGGTTTCAACTGCTCAGAAAGGCAGGTGGCTGGCTGGCCCCGGCCCCGGCCCCCGGATCACTGGCCATAAAAGAAGCCATAATTTTCTGATGCACCTGAATGTCACAATTTCTCCCAAGTGGATGTGTCTTGATTCGCGAAAAATAAATAAGCTTAACTCTATTAAATGTGCTTCTCCTGGGCGCCAGGGGCGGCTCAGTCATTAGCATCTGACTTTGGCTCAGGTTGTAATCTCACAGTTTGTGAGTTCGAGCCCGCATGGGTGAGCCCTTGCCCCACGAGCGGTGAGCTTGTGCCCTGGGTGAGACCAAATCTCTCCTTCCCTCTCTCTCTGCCCATCGGGGGATTCTTCCTCTCGCTCTCTCTCTGACCCTCGCTCACCTGCACCCTCTCTCTCAAAAAATGTTTCTCTTAAATCTGCCATTAGTGCAGTAAGAACACAGTCGTTTGACCTGCAGCGTGCTATCTTAGCATTCGCTGATTGAAGAATAAAAGACTTAGTAAGAGCTGGGGGTTTTTATTTGTTATTTTGAGGGAGAAAGAGAGAACACCAGCAGGGGAGGAGCAGAGAAAAGGAGACAAAGAATCCCAAGCTGGCTCCGCACCATCAGCACAGAGCCCCATGCGGGGCTCGAACTCTCGAACCACAAGATCATGACCTGAGCCAAGAATGAGAGTCGATGTTTAACCGATGGAACCACCAGGTGCCCCAGACCTGTTTTTTATGGTCCAGAAAATAAAGCCTGATGGGATATCACAGCAAAAGAACATTTCTATCAGGGAAGGCCCGCCCCCCGTCCTCCTTCCTTGCCCGGTGACCAAGGGCAGTTTGGGAAAAGCGGGGAGACCTCCGGACGGCCACGTGCGCTAGGGCCCCAACCTGCGCTGGGACGGAGGCAGGGCACGTCAGTTGGCTCAGACTAGTGTCTTAACAGAAATTCATCTCCTCATAGCTCTGGAGGCTGGAAGTCCAAGGTCAAGGAGTCAGCAGGGCCGGTTTCCTCTGCAGCCTCTCTCCTGGGTCCGTGGATGGCCACCTTCCTGCTGCCTCTCCAGGTGGCTGGTCCTCTGTGCCCGTGCACCCTGCCACCGGCGCCCTCACCTCTCAGAAGGTCACGGGGCAAAGAGAACTAGGGCCTGACAGCCTCTTTTATGCAGGCACCTTTCAAAGGCCCTACCTCCAAATACAGTCACATTCGGAGGTACTGGGTTTAGGGGGGGCACGCAGGGGAGACACACAATGCAGCCCTAACAGAGGCCAGGCCCACACAGTGCTGGGACACGGCCCGAAGATCACACGGTTTCAGTCCAAGTCCCCATGCGCAAGCATGCACAGACATCCAAACCCAGAGTAAGACGGGAAGGACAGATGGGATGACCCTTGTCTTCTCTGCTTCCCGGAGCTTCTGCAGCTCAGGACACTTGCCAGAGACCAACTGAGGCACGCGGTGCCTGATTTTAAAGTTCCAAAGATTTGCCTTTTGTTGTTCCTTTTTCTTTTTTTTTTTTTGAAGTAGGCTCCACGACCAAAGTGGGGTTTGAACTCACAACCCTGAGATCGAGGGTTGCACACTCTACCGACTGAGCCAGCCAGGCGCCCCTCGAGTTCCAAAGATTTGGACAGACTCACGCAGTAAGCAAAGTGCTTCGCGTGTCCCCCTCACCAGCTGCAGGAAGCTGAGCACACATAGCAGGAGAGGGGATTCTACTCAGGGTTCACAAGAGGAGGCTATCTGCAGGGGTGTGGGGAGTAGGGAGAGACTGTCCACAGGGGTGTGGAGGGGGAGGGGCCGTCCACAGGGTATGAAGATGGGAGGGGCTCTCTGCAGGGATGTGGGGGGTTGTCCACAGGGGGAGGGGAGGCTGTCAGCATTAGTGGTTGGGGAGGGCTATCTGCTGGGGTGTAGGGGGTAGGGAGGGGCTGTCCACAGGAGTGGGGAGGGGGGAGGGGCTGTCTGCAGGGATGTGGGGGGGGGGCCGGGGGGGGGGGGGGGGGTGCTGTCTGCGGGGGTGGGGGGGGAGAGGCTGTCTGCTGGGGTGTGGGAAGGGGTAGGATCACAGAGCCAGGTGTCCAGGGGCCTGTGGCCCAGGGAGGAGGGGCAAGGTGGGCCGGGTCCTGGAAGAGGTCAGGGCTCGACAGTCACCGTGCTGGAGGGAAGCCCAGCCACCCTGAACCCGGAGGGGAGAGGGGGTG
Organism: Panthera uncia; assembly: GCF_023721935.1. Classification (NCBI taxonomy): domain Eukaryota; kingdom Metazoa; phylum Chordata; class Mammalia; order Carnivora; family Felidae; genus Panthera; species Panthera uncia. Next base: position 4,356,921 of record NC_064810.1, read on the forward strand.
GGATTTCCACACCAGCTTCTCTCACCCCTCATCCCAAGCCAAGGGAAAAGGGAGCCTGAGCGGTGCAGTTCATAGAAGCTGGCCCCCAGACCGCGTCCCAGGAAAACCAGCTCCTCCTTGGGGCCCCCCGTGTGGTGCCATGTGCACTCGGTCACCCAGATCAGATGCCACCCGCACAGGCATCCCTAGCACCTTGTTCCTAGCCGGCCTCCTCCCCCTCCTCCCCTTTCCAGCAGCATCCACCAGAAGGAGGCAGGGAGGCGGGCAGGAGTGAGAACCAGAGGGAGGACGGAGGGGAGCCAGCAGGCTGGGGGGGTGGGGGTGCCCACACGCCTCCCCACCTATGCAGGTGGGAAAAGTCAAGCAAATCCAAGCCGCACCCTGACTTCTGCGGTTGCCCGTAAAAAAGCGGACAGCGCCACAACTCAGGCGGGCGTAAGTGACACCCGCCGATGGGAAAGGGGAGACACCACACGCAGGCTCTGCCCGGCCATCGCTGCTGGGAGTTGATATTTATGGTTTAGATAAAGCTTCCGACCGCCCGGCGCTATCCTGGGGCTGCTCCGGGAGAGGCGCTTATTAAACAAGGCAGCCCGCACATCTTCCAGAAGGCCGGGCGTCTGAACAGGCTGGCGGATGAACCAACGAATGCCTCTTTCCTGGGCGTCTATGCTATTCCAAGACACCCACGAACTCAGCTCATCGATGAGCAGTTTCTCTTGAATGGAACCAGCCCCACCCCCCCTTACAGGGCACCCGAATTCTCACAGACTAGTGACTCTGAAAATTGGTGGAGAAGTTAGTCCGTCAAGAAAAATATTCTTGGGGCGCCTGGGTGGCTCAGTCGGTTGAGGGTCCGACTTCGGCTCAGGTCACGATCTCGCGGTCCGTGAGTTCGAGCCCCGCGTCGGGCTCTGGGCTGACGGCTCAGAGCCTGGAGCCTGCTTCCGATTCTGTGTCTCCCTCTCTCTCTGCCCCTCCCCCGCTTGCACTCGGTCCCTCTCTGTCTCTCTCAAAAATAAACATTAGAAACAGTTTTTTAAAAAAGAAAAAGAGTTTTGAGTACTCAGCCCCATGCATGTATACATCTAGGACTTACATGCTAAGAGCAAGTTTAGCAGTGGTTCAGGGCACAAGATCGGGGCCCAGACCAGCTGTTTTCAAATCCTGGCTCTGCTCGCCCACCAGCTATGCCTCAGGTTCCTCATCTGTGAAATGGGGATGATGAATCCTAAACTTTCACCTTCCCTAATGTCAATCAGTAGTTCTAGCAAACTAACCAGAAGGCGCTACTTCTCTCTAGGTGGTTGGTTTTTTGTTTTTTGTTTCCTTAAGTAATTAAAATTCTTTGGAAGATTTCTACACAGGTAATAAATGGTCTCCAAGGGTTCAAAAGTGTTTATGCACATAGCAAACATACCACTTCTGGTGGCAGAAGTTAAACAATGATGGAAACATTTAAAGAGATCATCTTTGGGGGTGTGCCTGAGTGGCTCAGTCAGTTAAGCGTCTGACTCTTGATTTTGGCTCAGGTCATGATCCCAGGGTCATGCGACTGAGCCCCACATCGGGCTCCACACACAGCACGGAGTCTGCTTGGGTTTCTCTCTTTCTCTCCCCTTCTCCCCTGTTCATGTTCCCACTCTCTCTAAAAAATTAAATTAAAATAAGTAAAGATACCATCTTCAGGAGACTTCTCTCCTTAGGAGTTTCTTACGAAAAAGCCATTTCTAATGCGGTGTGAAAATATCACCTTAAAAAGGGACCTGTTTTAATTGCTTATTATTTTTTGTCAGTATCTGCTAAGTAGCAAACCACTGCCAGTCACCCTGTAATCACAATAAAAGCCAGCCAGTCTGCAACGGTGGCTTTCTGGGAAGTGAAAGCACGTAACTTTATCTTGAGAGGTCTTGATCTTTCCAACATACCAGACGGATAATGTGCTGGAGCCTGCAGAATGTTCTGCGGGCTGTCAGCAGAGAACAGGTGACGGAACAAAGGCAGCGCTCTCGGGGCCTCTGTCCCACACCATCGAGGGGGGGTGGGGGGAGGGGAGACAGGCGCCTACACATGCCTACCTGCTTTCCTAGACGCATGCTACCCTCTTTTCCCCATCTGGCTTTCCTGACTTGAAGGTGTTTTGTTGTGGTTGTTGTTGTTTAGCTTATTTATTTATGTTGAGAGAGAGAGAGAGTGAGCACAAGCAGGGGAGGGGCAGAGACAGAGGGAGAGGGAGAATCCCAAGCAGGCTCTGCACTGCCAGCACGGAGCCTGATGTGGGTCTCGAACTCATGAGCTGGGGAGATCACGACCTGGGCCGAAATCAAGGGTCTTAACGGACTGAGCCACCCAGGAGCCCCTCCTCACTTGAAGTTTTGAACGACAGTCCTCACTCACAGCTGCATCGCGTCCCACAGTGTAGACCAACACTTCCCTCCGGGAGTCGCCTTTCCACAAACATCCGGGTTGTCTCCAATGGTTTGCGGCTGCAGGTGACATCACCATAGCTTTGGGGGATGCTTTTCATGCCCTCCCCCCATAACCTGTGTAAACCCGCAGAAGCAAATTTGTGAGCCAAAGGGCAAATGCGTACATAATTCTGAGACATTCCCCAACCCCCCTCCATAGCCTTTGTATGATGGCGTCATATTTTGGTAGAACGTTGTCGTCACACGACTGCCTTCAAACACGCTCTGAAACTTGCTCTTCCCCATCCTTGAATGAAGTCTTGGGCAAAGGCTGCATTCTTCCAAAAGCTTTGTGGGAATTCATTCATTTTCGGGCATGATCGGCCGAGCCCTGTCTAAGGACAAAACTCAAGCTCGTCCAGTATGGTAGGCCCGCCTTAGGCTCAGAAATCCACCCTGGGGAAGGGGAGGCATGACTGGATTTACTTCTGTTTCCCCACCTGGTTCACAATAATGCCTGTGATCTCCCCAGGACTGGAGCCAAAGGAAAGGGGGGGTTGAGGGAAGAACACGTTCACCTGACTTCGCGACTGGTACATCCTGGAGGTGGCCGATGTCTACACCCTCAACCCTCATCCTGCGGGGTATTCGGTGGGTTCCTCAGAGAGCCGGGAGCTCCCCCGCCCCCATGCCCACCACAGAGAGCTCCCACCTGCCGGTGTGAGCAAAACCACCGTCAGCCAGCTGGCCACCTAGGCCCGCTCATCTCAACTCTGCCACTGTAGGGTGAGACGACTTACAACACATAACCATCATCCATATGGCTGCATTCCAATAAAACTTTACAGAAACAGGCAGATTTGGCCCATGGGCCTTAGTCTGCTCGCCCTCTCACTCCTCCTGGTGGTCCTAAGCGTCTGGCCAATAGCAGCAATAAAGACATTAAGGAGAAGACTTTTTTAGACTTGTCCTCCTCTTCTTGGGAGAGGTTAAGAAGAATGACAAATTGCATTAAGTAATTTTTAAATTTTTACCTTAGAGAGCATACAAGCAAGCAAGAGGAGCGGAGGGAGGGAGGGAGGGAGGGAGGGAGGGAGGGAGAGAGAATATCTTAAGCAGGCTCCATGCTTGGCGTGGAGCCCAAAGCACGGCTTGATCCCACAACCCTGGGATCGTGACCTGAGCTGAAATCAAGAGTCGGGACACAACCCGCTGAGCCACCCAGGGGCCCCTCAAGTATTTCTTTTTTTAATTAGTAAGCTATTTTTTTCCCAAAAACTTCTGATGGCACAACATTTGGAACATTTTTGGCTGCAAGTAAAAACCAGATTTCAAGCGGCTCAAACAAGTGGGGATTATTCTCCACGTCCAGAAGTGTCTAGAGAGAACTGGTATTAGATCAACACCTCACAGAAAACCAGCGTCAAATCTCTGCTGCTCCCCCCAAACCTGTCTCTCAAGGTCAGACGCTGGCTACCTGTTGACAGGCTTTCACCTTCATCAATGGCAGGAAGGAGCAGAAATTATAATCCCAGCCACATCCATTGTTTCGATCAGGAGAAGCTTCCCAGAAATCCTCCAGGAGACCCCAATTTATGTCCCACCGTCCACCGCTATGGGCTGAGTCACACAGGCTGGAGAGAGAGAGAAACAGAGCACAAGCAGGGGAAGGGCAGAGAGAGAGGGAGACACAGAATCCGAAGCAGGCTCCAGGCCCTGAGCTCTCGGCACAGAGCCTGACACGGGGCTCAAACCCACGAACCAGGAGATCATGACCTGAGCCCGATTCGGACGCTCAACCGACTGAGCCCCCCAGGCGCCCCTACGTGATTTACTTTTTTAAAGTAGGCTGCATGCCCAGCGTGGGGCTTGAACTCCCAACCCTGAGACCGTGAGTCACATGCTCTACCGACTGAGCCAGGCACTCCCAACACTTGCCTTTTAAATATGAACAGTCAGCCACTAATCCCCGGACATCTGAGGAAAGAAAGTCTGTGGCGTGTGACACAGACCAGACCAGGCCCCTAAGGGCAGGATTCAGGGGCAGCAGAGAAAAGGCAGGAAGCGGGAAGAAAATTTCCAAAAAAAAAAAAAAGAAAGAAAGAAAATCGCAAGTAATTTCCTCAGAGAAATAGCAGATATGCAGTTTTGGAACAAGAATAAAGTACAAGCATGAAACGGAACATTCAGAGGAACAAGAAAGCGCTCTCGAAAGTGAAAGTGAAGGTGGCAGCCGAGAATCTGCCATAGAAGCAAAGACCAAGGGATGGGGACAGGAGACCGAACCAGAAGTTCAACATCTGGGCAACTCTTTTTGGTCCCCCCAAAAAGAGAGCAGACATTTTAACTAGAAAATCCCTCAGAACTGAACATCCTGAGCTTCTAGACCGAAAAGACGGCGTGCCCAACATTAAAAAACCAACCAACCAACAAAAACAGCCATTCGAAGGCACACTGCCATGAAATTTCAGACAACCAGACCTCAGAACGCCGCTTTTCCGGTATCTCCCTTAGCTCACTATCTCACACTTGGTTCGCTTACAACGAATCAGACACCAGAGTGCCTGGGGGGGGGGGGGGGGGGCCCTGGCAGTTGACGGTCCAACTTCGGCTCAGGTCATGATCTCACAGTTCGTGGGTTCGAGCTCCGCGTCGGGCTCTGTGCTGACAGCTCGGAGCTTGGAGCCCTGCCTCCGAGTCTGTGTCTCCCTCTCTCTCTGCCCCTCCCCTGCTCGTGCTCTGTCCCTCTCTCTCTCTCTGTCCAAAATAAATAAACATTCAAAGAAAGAAAAACAAAGAATCACAAACCACAGCTGCAACAGCGTCCGTGTGGAAGGCAAGGTGACACTGCAGGTTGCAGAGGGATGCTGTCTGTCCGGCTGGAGGGGCCAGAACGGCTGGGTCTGTATTCACTCCTGGGGCGGGGGGCAGAGGGGACCTGAGGTGGGGCCGGCCCCCAGGCAGCCACAGGAAATGTGTGCCGCTGACTGGGAGCCCCACGCACGGCACTGGCAGAGCTGGGGTGGAGCGTGAGGCTGAGATCGGAGGCTGGGCAGGCCCCCGCCTCCCTGGAGGCCTGAACACAAACACTAGGATGTTTCACTTGTCCGGCCAGCGGCATGGCTCACAAACCCAGGACTGGGATGAACAGGTCCCCTAGTGAGTGAGCTAGTGAGTGAGCCAGCGAGGCACCAGCTCAGAGGTGGAGGGGAAGGTGGGGATGGTCTCCGCCCTCTATAAAGAGCCCAGCTCGAGGCCTGCAACCCCACCCACCCAAAGACCACCAGTCTCTCCCATTTGGGTGGGGCAGATGGGGTCACAGAAACTACCAGGTCCCACGTAGGGGTAAGGGGCCAAAATGCACATATGTCTACAGACTTTAGGGCGACAGAACATATCTTAGGTATTTCTGAAATGAGCGTACATTCAAGGACTGGTGTCAGACAGGGTGCCTGGGTGGCTCAGTGGAGCCCAGCTCTTGATTTCAGCTCGGGTCATGAGCTCCCAGTTTGTGGGTTCGAGCCCCGCGTCGGGCTCTGCACTGGCAGCGCGGAGCCTGCTTGGGATTCTCTCTCTGCCCCTCCCCTGCTTGCCCGCCTCCCCCACCCCTCAAAATAAATAAATAAACTTAAAAAAAAAAAAGAAAAGAGAAAAGAATTGGTGGTGGGGCACCCGGGTGGTTCAGTTGGTTAAGAGTCTGACTTCAGCTCAGGTCATGATCTCACCGTTCATGAGTTCAAGCCCCGCGTCAGGCCCTGTTCTGAAAAGCTCAGAGCCTGGAGCCTGCTTTGGAATCTGTGTCTCCCTCTCTCTCTGCCCCTTCTCTGCTCGAGCTCTGTCTCTGTCTCTCAACACTGAATAAACGTTAAGAAAAAATTTTTTAATTGGTGTTATATACGCTATACGTGCACAGCTGGATGATAAATCGTTAGGCTTCGGTAAGCTTGTGGATTTCACGAGAGTGTCAGGGTGTCTGGGACCTGACCCTGTCCTGTACCCCTTGCTTCACTGCCTTCAGACATCGCAAGGCACCTGGCATGCAAAAGTGTTGAAGTCTCGGGTTCAGAGCACTCGACCTTCAAAGGAGGTTTTGTGGTTGTTTTTAACCTCAAAACATCATCTCCCTTTGCCCTCCCCCCCACCAAGCATTCTCCCTTGCTCAGTGCCCACACATCACATCCTCCTCTTCTGGAAAAAAGTTCAAAGTACGCGTCTCAATGAGAAGCACACTCTGGACTGACTCACAGAGGCTTCCGTGAGTTAGATTCTAGAGCGCTTTAGGAAGTTAGGATTTTAAAGCAGCGTTTCCAAACTGCTTTGTGAAAGGCCGAAATGATGCCCTCAAGTACATTCACTGACGGAACCGTATTCCTTCTTTCCTTGCCCAGATATTGGCCTAAACGGTGCCAGCCACAGCTCCAGTGGGAGGGCTGCAGCGGCCGCAGCAAACCCCGTGCTGAGCCAACAGTTCCGTGTATCTGACCCTCAAAGCCCCAAGTGCGCGGCCCCTGTGACTGCCTGGAGGCCTGCTCTAACCAGCTGTAGGACCACAAATGCCAAAGGTTAGCCATTAGTTCGCCCACTCTGGAGCAGCCTTGGGCACACACCTGCAGGAGCAGGGGTGGGGGTGGGGGAGCCCAGCGCCCTTGCCCTTCACCTGGGACCCCCAGTCCGTTGGGCATCCTCTCAGAGACCCTCAGGGGGCTCGTGTACCGCTGCCCACACCTGCAACCTCTCCCCGCACGCTCCCCTTCCCTTCTCCCCTCCCCCACCCTCTACACATGAATCCCGGGACCACCTGCCAAATACAGCACCCATCCACACGCTTAGGTCCATCTGTCCCTGGGGAACCTGACCGAAGGCACTGTTAGAAAACAAGCAACGGTCGTCTGGCGTCCCACCTCCCTTGGGCACGCTGAGCGTCATTTTGCTTTCTTTTTCTTAATTATTTTTTCTAAGTTTTATTTATTTATTTTGAGGGAGAGCATACAAGCAGGGGAGGGGCAGAGGGAGAGAGAGAGAGGGAGGAGAGGGGGGGATCCCAAGCAGGCTCCGTGCTGTCAGCGCAGAGCCGTTCACGGGGCTCCCCGCGAACCGTGAGATCATGACCTGCGCTGAAATCAAGAGTCGGACCCGTAACTGACCAAGCCACCGAGGCGCCCCCGTAATTTTCTTTTTTAATTCAGAAATTCCTGGCTAACCATGGTTAGCTCGCCCCACCCACTCTTCACTCCCTACGCGCACACACACGCATACACACACACACACACACACACACACACACACACACACACACACACTGACTCTCTAAGGACTCTGTTCTAATAAAATCTAACCCCAAAGCGCAATTTTAAAATAGAGGAAAGACAGGGGTGCCTGGGTGGCTCAGTCGATTAAGTGCCGGACTTCGGCTCAGGTCATGATCTCACAGTTCGTGGGTTTGAGCCCCGCGTCAGGCTCTGACAGCTCGGAGCCTGGAGTCTGCTTCGGATTCTGTGTCTCCCTCTCTCTCTGCCCCACCCCCACTCATGCTCTGTCTGTCTCTCTCTCAAAAATAAACCAACATTAAAAAAATTTAAAAAAGGGGCGCCTGGGTGGCTCAGTCGGTTGAGCGGCCGACTTCGACTCAGGTCATGATCTCGCAGTCTGTGAGTTCGAGCCCCGCGTCGGGCTCTGTGCTGACAGCTCGGAGCCTGGAGCCTGTTTCAGATTCTGTGTCTCTTTCTCTTTGACCCTCCCCCGTTCATGCTCTGTCTCTGTCTCAAAAATAAATAAACGTTAAAAAAATTAAAAAAAAAAATTAAAAAAAGAAAATAGAGGAAAGATGAGCTACTCCCAAGGCCGATGCATCCGTCGGCAGCACCCAGGGCCCACGTGCATTCACGGTGAGGGACCCTGCCCAGTGCACAGCCCTTGCCTTCGCCTGCCTGGCCTCACCTGGTTCCCTCCACGTCTTCCCACGCTGCTGGCCACAGCCAAACTGCACTCCCCCCCCCCCCCCCCCCCCCCCCCCCCCCCCGGAGAACAGGGCCTGGCACACAGTAGTCACTCAATAAATGTGCCCAAGGAGGAGACCCGCAGTGCTGGAACAAGACAGGGCTTTGAAGATCAGGGGAGGTCCACGGGCGTCATGAGCAGCCACTGTTGGCTCGTGCCCACAGCAGATGCTTCTCGTGGGCATTCTCCCCTCACTGCTCCCAGGCCGGCGTGGGTGGCAGGCCGAGTTACCAGGATTTCTCACCCTTGGCATCGGTGACAGTTCAGACCAGACCATCATCTGCCATGGGGAGCCGTCCCGTGCCTCCCTTGCAGGATGTTCAACAGCGTCCCTGGCTTCCACTGGATGCCAGTGGCAACACCCAAGTTGTAACAACCAAAAAACATCTCAAGACAGTGCCCAATGTCCCCGAGAAGGCACAACATCCTGGGATAGAAAACCTCTGGGTTAGACCTATTTGCTGCCGGGTGTAAAAGCTCTCTTCCCACCCCCACTGGAGAGGGGCTGGGAAGCACAGAAACCAGCACCACCATATTCCCTTTCCACTTTAGCAAAAATAACCACCGTCCCACTAAAGGGAGGGACAGCAAAACAAAATCAGTGGCTGGAACCACTTCTAATAACTTCTGACTTGCCCCGCGTCTTACAGAGCAAGCTTTCTGGAACTCGTGTATCAGTGAGAAGTCTGGCCTCCCCAGACTGCCCGATCCACAAGCCCAACAGTTAGGGCTGATTGGCAACGAGGTAGCCACAGGATGGGAGAGGAAGCCTTGAAACAGACATCAGCCCAACCAGAAAACCGGATGTCTGCTGCACCCAGGAACTGAAAAAGGAGCGCTTGTATTTACGTACTTTTTAATTTCCATTTTGTTCTCCTACTAACTCATTTTTATCGCTTTACAAATTATTGCCCCGTGACAGACTGAAAAGTTAAAAAGGACACCGTCAGCACACGCGCCGTGAGAGCACGGTCCCTGGAGAAAACGCTCTCCTCGTTTCCAACCTGCCAAACACAGGAGGCTTCTGGAAGGCAGTCTGCTTGAGGTTGCTGAACCCGCAGAGGAGACACTGACCAAATAACATTTAGGAAGATGAAAAAAGCTACTCATTCCAGGTTCCACGCAGACAACCACCACGCAGAGGAGAAGCTGGCCTCTGTCCCGCTCGCAAACAGCGTCCCCGGGCTGGGGCCGAGTGCCTGCTTAAGGGGGACCAGGGGAACAGGGCAAAATGCAGAGGACTCACCCATGACACGGGGGCTGGGTCCTGGGAAACTACTTCGACCCAGCCCTACCAGGCACTCTTAGTCCCTCCCGGCCAGCTGTGACCTGTGACCCGTGCCCTCCCCTCCCCCCAGGGTGCGGAGCCAGATTCTGCTTTTTAACAGATGCCCGGGTGACTGCACACAGCTGAATATTAGAGCTTTCGCGAGCGCTCAGAACTGAAACAGATTGTAAACGTTGCGTGCTAGAGCCTCTGAAGGGATCTCAAGTCACCGGGTCGAATTTACAGATGAAGAAACTGAGGCTCTGAGAGGTTCTCCCACACCAGCACTTGGCAAGCAGCACCTCTACGGTCAGCACCCAAACACCTGCTTCCCAAATGACTGCACAGCTCTGCCGGCTCCCCAGCGGCCTGTCTGGCTGAAAAAAGCTTATGGTTTCCGGGCGCGGCCTGATGTAGTGGAAAGGGCTCTGGATGCCCACGGAGGCTTCTGGAATCCACACCTACCTTCCCCGAGGAGCGTGTCTTCTCACCAGGGTCCTGGCTGTCCTAACCTCTCTGCTCCCGGGAAAACTTTTTGATTCGGTACCTTCCCCCGTTTTCCTCCACGGCACCACTTTCTGAGGGCCTGGCTTGTGGGCTGACTTTTTGTTTGTTTCTGGGGTGGGTTGCAGGGCTGGCAAACTGAAGCAGTCCCCCCACATACCGCCAATAAGGCCACTTATTCAGCGCGCGTGCGCTTTGGAGGTGCTCCTGGCACCGGGGAGCGCGAGCCTGGCCTTAGCGAGGCCAGGTATAAATCGTGGTGCTGGAAGGAGAGAAGTTTCCCACCGCCCTTTACGGCTCCCTGGAATGATGAAGCTGGCCCAGGGCAGCACCGTTTTACTCTTCAGACAGTGCTCTCTATCTTCCTAAAACGGCAGTGCTGAGATTGTGTATTACCAGGTACAGGTATATGACGTGCCATATAATAAAGATCCCAAAACGTCCAACCTGTGACCGGTGCTGGCTGGTGTGCACAAACTGATAAACAAACCTCCTAGTTGAGTGTCTTGAATGTGGTCACACCAGCAAGCCAGGAGCATTTTGTCCTCTTTGGGGATCCCAGGGGCGAAAAAAGCTACCGAACAGCAATGGGCAAAAAATAAATAAATAAATAAATAAATAATCAAATCGTCCGTTTGGGCCAGAAGAGGACCCCCAAGGGGTGGCCAATCCAGCCATGCATCACACACCAGTTCTCCACGGCTCAGGAAAGGAGCTCAGAATACCGGCACACACCCTTACACTCTACCTGTAAATACGGGTAGACGTAAATACACACGATGTCACAGAAGCTAAGCAGGGCCATCCACCTGCCTCACAGCCATTCTGTTTCCAGGTAGTATCCACGGTCACTAGCATACGATGAGCCCCGGTCAACATCGAACCCAGGCTGGGCAAGCAGAACAGAGTGAGCGGAGGAATCCATGGCATATGGCAATGGAGCCAAGTGTGAGCAGAGGCCTCACTGCTGGTCATACAAGGAGGCTCTTGGGTTGGAGACAGAAGTGCCCATCGTTGTGAGAAGGGAGATGATTCATTGTTAGAAATACCGACACCTGGGTGGCTCAGTCGGTTAAGCATCTTCTGACTCTTGATTTCTGCTCGGGTCATGATCTCACGGTTTGTGAGTTCAAGCCCTGCATTGGGTTTAGCACTGACAGTGTAGAACCTGCTTGGGATTCTCTCTCTCACTCTCTCACTGCCCCTTGCCCAGTCTCTCTCTTATCTCTCTAAATAAATAAACTTAAAAAATTTTTTAAAGAAATACCAAATAAACGCCGTGCTGTCTAAATAGTAGGTTTATAACCTATTGGAAATATGTACAACCCCCCTTCCCCACAATGGAGTCCCAAACCCTTAGACATTTCACTTCTGGTTCTTCTTCCCCCCTCTGTCTCACGGGCTTATTTTCGGGGGCTTTGCAATGAGCATGCACCAAAGAACAAAGGGAGGAGGGACTGAAAGTCTCTGTGTCACCTCAGGGAATGTACGTTTGTTCCAACCAGACCACTTTTGGCTTTCCGTGGGCATAGGCGACTTCCCGGTAAGGCTGTAACCCCTCCCCCCCCCCGCCCCCGTAGTGCTCAGCCAATGAGGAACCAGGGAGGGCCTCACCTCTGTAGTGCTCAGCCAATGAGGAACCAGGGGAGGGACTTGCACGGGAGGAGATAAATTGTCTGCTGTAACTGCCCTGAGTGTGCCTGTCCATCAGACACCTGCTCTTGCAAGAACGTTGATTAAAGCCTCGCTTCACTGTGCTTGAGTCTCCGCATCCCTCCTTTGATTGGGTCGGTGGGCTTATTTCTAACATCATTGCAATGGACGCACCAGCTACTCCTGCTGCACTCTGCCTGGGGCTGGGGCAAAAGTCAGCGCCCACCAACCCCCACCCTCAGCCTAGGTGGACCCGGAAACCCGGGCCAAAGGCTTGACCTGCTCATACCGTGTCTGTGATATAAAATAAACCCAAGGGCTGCCAGGCGCCACAGGGAAGGGAAAAAGCCACCGCCTTGAAACTCCTGTCCTCGGGTTCAACACAGCATGGACTACCACCGTGGAGAAATCACTCATCTCGCCAGCTAACCTTAAACCTCCCCTTTTCAAGTTTTAGTTAGGAGACGCCAGCAATCATTCCAGGAAGAAGCAGGAAGCCCAAAGGAGGTTAAGCCCACCTATCTGCAACAAAGGAAGTCAGAAGTTGAGAAAGGGCTAGATATGACAGGTAGGAGTACTACAAGTGAAAGGTGTGTATTCTGTATCAAATATGTTCAATAAAGACGGGTGACACATGCCTTATAGTCTTTAAAACATGAAATACAAGCTTTCAAGCCTTTTACATCTTTGTTGTTCCCAACATGAGTATTTCTTAGTCATAGGTATTTAAAATACCAGCGATCCGAGCTTACACAAATGGACTTTGCTCAAGTTAGGCAATGATTCTGGCAACTCGAGAATTTGTGCAACGTGACAAGAAATGTTTAAAAAATATGTTGAGTCCTGGGGCACCTGGGTGGCTCAGTCAGTTGGGCCTCAGACTTCGGCTCAGGTCATGATCTCATAGTTCCAGAGTTCGAGCCCCGCGTCGGGCTCTGTGCTGGCAGCTCAGAGCCCAGAGTCTGCTTCGGATTCTGTGTCTCCCTCTCTCTCTGCCCCTGCCCCGCTTACACTCTGTCTCTCTCTCAAAACTAAATGAACATTTAAAAATAAATAAATACATAAAAATAAAATTATTGGCAACTGAAACATGGGATAGAATGAAAGAAGATACACAGAATGACAAACTCAGAATGAACTTCTGGATTAAAACTCGTGTCCCGCTGGGGCGCCTGGGTGGCTCAGTCGGTTTCCCCCACAAAAATTATGTAGAAATCCTAACCCCTGGCGCCTGTCTTTACAGATGTGAAGACACTAAGATGAGGTCAGACCGGATCAGGGTGAACCCTAATGCGATGACCGGTGTCATTCTAAGAAGCAGCAAATTTGGACACAGAGACATACACGGCGGGGGATTTCCTGTGAAGACGGAGGCAGAGGCTGGCTGCTGGGGGAGGCAGGAGAGGGAACGGGATCCTGGCGACACCTTGATTCCGGATGGCCGCCCTCCAGAGCAGTGAGCGAATGTATTTCTGCTGTTTAAAGTCACCTAGTTTGCGGCCATTTGTCACAGCAGCTGCAGGAAACTAAGAACTCAAAAAGATCGCCAACCGATAAGAGCAGGGCAGCACAGGGCGGCCGATCGCCTGTCCTCGGTCACGAGTGTGTGATGCCACAGCGTCCTGGAGGCTCCCCGCAAAACCCAGGTATTTTTTTTGAAAGTCCAGATGCAAAAGAGGCGTAGTGGCCCGGGGAGCTGGGCAGACCCCACGGATCGATACCCCAGCTGGGCCTCTCACCAGTGGGACCACGGACAGATTGCTGGGCCTCTCGGGATCTCGCTCTCTCCATCTGAAAACTACTAAGTCAAGTCACTTACCCGCCCTTCGCAGGGCTGTTTGCAGGATTAGAGGAGGTGACCTGTGCAAAATGCTTAGCGTGGGGCCCAACATCCAGTGAGCCTGAAATAAAGGTTGGCTATTAATATTAACAGTTGCTAGCGACTTCTCAGACGGTCCCTCTAAGGTGCTTTGCGCAGATGTCTCGGCCTGGCCTTTCCATCTTCCGCAGGAGGACTTGGATCATAACTCTTTCTCTAGAGCTCAGGAGCTGGCACCTTTCACTCACAGAAGCTGGTGGGAACCTAGCCTTGACTTTCTTGTTCTTTTAACCCCAGACACGTCATTGTCCGTAATATTTACCATCTCATTGTGTTCCAGCAAATGTATTCTCGGGGGACGCCGGGGCGGCTCAGTGGGTTAAGCGTCCGACTCTTCATTTCGGCTCAGGTCATGATCTCCCGGTTTGTGGGTTTGAACCCCGCATCAGGCTCTATGCTGACAGCTCAGAGCCTGCTTGGATTTCTGTCTCTCTCTCTCTCTCTCTCTCTCTCTCTCTCTCTGCCCTATTCTCTGCACGCACAAACACATGCTCTCTCTCTCTCTCTCTCTCCCTAAAAAATAAACATTAAAAAAAACAACAACACTTATTCTCGGTGCCCATCCCTTTTTCCAGCCTTGCCTGCAGTGAGGCTTAATGTAATTCAGGGACACTGGATTGCTTGTTCTAAAAAAGACAAACTCCTAAATTGCATATCCTTGGCACATATTTTCAATCCAAAGTCTTCCAAACAATTGTGTACTAAGAAGTGATAAGCCAACATGCCGTGATTAAAATGGGAGTCCCCAAAATAATTTTGTAGCTCTTTACATTCGAATGGTTAAGTATGAAGATCGTATTTCTGTCTGTTTCATCCCTATTGGTGGAGAGAGGACAGAACAATCCTTCAACAGAAACCCCGGAGGCCTTTTGAGGCCATTACCAGGTACAGAGCTGCAGACCCCCTAGCATCTCCAGTGGGTTTATCGTGTCAGCATGGAAGCCTTTTTTTTTGTTTAAATAATGGAAATTGCTATAATTATCATCATTTTAGCATGCCATTATTATTAATACGACCAAACCGTATGGTTCAAGCAGAGGCGGGTTCTCTACTGTTCAAACGAGGTCACATGATGGTATCCAACACCTGGCCCGCATCCCCATGCCCACGTGGTCCTGCTCTCCCACGGGCTTCGGGGCAGATGCCCGTGATGTCTTGAAGAGTGTCAGGCAGAACGACAGACCCCCCCCCCCCCCAGTTCTTGATTAAGGCATGCGGGGACCGAGCACGTGTGCGCGTGTCCAACAGTTGGCTCTCCCTTGGGAGAGCAGGGACCTGCGTGGCTCTGGTTCCTGTTGACCTGTGGCTCTCCCCCAGGCACACCTGGGTCCAACTCTTCATCATGTCGCCCTGAAGGAAGGGAAAGGACGAAGGGGCCGCGGGGGTTGGAGTCCCTCTTTGGTCACGTTATTAAGTCCCTGACACCTTGGGGTTTAAGGTCCAGGGAGCTCTGGCTGGACAGGGAGGGTACTTGGAGGCCAAATTTTTCTTTTTAAAGGGAAACGGAGGGGTGCCTGGGTGCCTCTGTCTGTTGAGCGTCTGGCTCTTGCTTTTTCGGCTCAGGTCAGGATCTCACAGTTTGTGAGTCTGAGCCCCAAGTTGGGCTCTGTGCTGACAGCACAGAGCCCTCTTGGGATTCTCTCTGTCTCTCTCTCTCTCTCTCTCTCTGTCTCTGTCTCTCTCTCTCTGTCTCTCTCTCTCTCTCTCTTTCCCTCTTTGCCCCTCCCCTGCTCTCTCTCAAAAATAAACAAACTTTAAAAAGGGAAAAGTAAAATAAAGGAGGCGGGAAGGAAAGGGAGCAGGTAGGCAGGGGCCCAGTGGTTCGGAACTCAGCTTCTGGACTCCAGCCACCTGGGCCCGATTTCTGGCTCTCTTTCTTGTCCCGTCCCCTGGGCCAGCTATTCAACTTCCTCAGGTTTGTTGTCCCATCCCCTAAATGGGCATCAGAACTGGGAGGTGGTTGTGAGAACCCCCAAGGAGAGCACCCGTGAGACACGCAGCAGGCTGCTTGCCACGAGGGGAGCCCTCCGAACGATCTGCGACTGTTACTTCTCCAAAAATTCTTGGTTATTTAATGCTTGAATTTACAATTTCATTTTTCTCTCCACCTAAGCAAGTTTTATTTTAGGCTTAGGAGAATCAGCAGAGAATAAATGCATAACTCTTGGCCATTAATAGAGCAGGAAACCTCACTCCAAGTTCAGAAGTCACCCCAGGGCCTGCTGCAAACACCCTGCTGGTGGCCAGAGACATTTCGGGAGGAGACAGGGAAGAAATGAATCCCAATGCACTTGTCACTAACACCTATAGTAGGCATTTGGAAAGATCGTACACACGGATGTTGCTATAAAACAGCTTATTACTAAATCAGGCCAAGAAGGAGGAACAGAATATTTCATTCCCCGTCAAATGTAAAAATTAAATCTGGATTGTTAAAAACAGCCTTCCCTGGAAACATGCTAATCTTTAACTGAGACATAACCTTGAATGAACTACTCCCTTGGCCAAGGTAAGGATACAAACACGAGGCATTCAATACATTCCTGTTATTTAAACTTCATCATTTTAAAGTAAAGGTCACTGGGGCGCCTGGCTGGCTCAGCCTGTAGAGCATGCGACTCTTGATCTCGGGGTTGTGAGTGCAAGGCTCACGTTGGACCCAGAGCTTACTTAAAAAAATAATAAAATAAAGGAAAGGTCACTGCATTAATTAATAAAGAAAAGCTATCATTTATGAAAGTTTTTGTTGTGAGAGCCCCAGAGAAAAGTTTTTTTTGTTTTTTTTTTTTAAGCTTTTCTTGAGACTTTTTTTTCCCCCATCCCCTTTCTAGTCCCCGGAGGCAGACTTCAAACCCCCTTTTATCACAGCACCCAAACTGCCCTCATCTTTTCTTCAGTACAAAGAATTCCTTTCCACTCAAAAAATTAACAGGAGCTCTTGCCCTCAAGGCACACATTCCCAAGGGGAGAGTCATTTCCGGTCCCAAAACATCATCCTTAGGCCACAAAAGAGGTTGATCGTCAATATCTTGAGAAATCTTGGGAAGGCAGAAAAGTACAAAGTTCCCACTACCAGCTGGAGTATTCACGTGGTGGCTTTGACCAGCACCAGCCTCTGCGGTCAAGTTAAGCTTCCTCAGCTGACTCCTTCCCCCTCCTCCCTCCCCACCATCCACCCCGGGAGCCACCACTTAGACGAAAGGCAAAAAGCAGAGTCAAAGTTTTGAGCTGAACACATTTCTGAAGGGTTTTGGTGTTTTTTTTTTTTTTTAAACTAATTAAGCAAGTATAGAAGTTATTCTGCAGAGTTTCTTTTTTTAAAAGAATTAGCATGGCGCATCTTTCCTCTTCAGAAAAGTCTTGAATAATTTAATTAGAATTACACCCAAGTCATGAGTATGTTCTATTTATGGGGGAATCATAGCTGAATTAAAACCCAAATGACAACGTTAAAAATAAAAATAAAGTATCTTGAGACTGTACTCAATTGATAAGAAAAACCTGACTTCACATCACACTTGGATTAGGTAATGTGTTAGGAGGAGGAGAGCCAACTCGACTCCTGAAATTTTCCTGTTCTTCAGATTACCGAGCCTGGGGCCACTGGGTTCTCGTTACAAAAAAAAAAAAAAAAAAAAAAAAAGTGCTAATAAATGAAAATCAGATTAAGAGAAAAAGAATGCCGCTTGGTTTTATTTTTATTTTGTCCTCGGGAGGCCACTCGGTCCCCGGCAGCCTGGCTCAGCCCCCGTTTGCTCCGCAGGCGCCGGACTGCGCTTTCATACATTCGGCAGCCACGTGTGCGGACGCCGGGCTCGGTGCAGAGAGGCTGGGCGGCCGGACCGGCGAGAGCACGCCGACGCGCCAACTCCGGGAGAGGGACGCGGCCACGCGGCCCCCTCCGCCGGGCGCACGCACACATCCTTCTCCCCGGGCGCTGCGCCGCCGGGGCCGGCCACGGGCTCCCGTGGCCATGAGACAGCATGGGGGTGGGGGGATCGTGGGGAGCAGAAGAGGAACCCGAAGCGAGCCCCTTGGCGGCCTCGGCATCGCGCCCGAGGCCCACGGCGCCGGCTGCCCGCTCGCCAGGAGGGCTGCCCCTTAGAGGCGCTCGCCGCCCGGCGGCTCGGGGCGGAGGACGCACAAGTTCTGAAACACTCGCGCACGCCCTCGGCAGCGCCCCGGGGCAGGACGCCCGGCCGCCCCGCGTCCCCAGGGCGCGCGCCCCGCTCCCGGCCCGGCGGGGGCCCCTCGGCGTCCCGCCCCGCCCCCCAGCTCTGCCCTGCCGGCGTGTGGTCGGGGGCGACGCTAAGCCGCGCGCGGGCACCGCCGGGCGCCCCCC